>NC_052135.2:60367040-60675955 GCF_016086655.4 Lepeophtheirus salmonis
GTGGCAATCAATTTGATCTACTTTAAGTGCAATTTACAGCACATTTTAAGAAAAATATTATAGCTCGCTTTTGTGTTGATGGGCCACGTACTAAATGCAAATTTCCATTACATCTAAGCAATTTTATTTGTAGATCCATAAAAAAGGAAATGAAGAGGAATCATCAACATCATTTGTATTTATCGTAGAAATGCCAAATAATTAATAAATTGCAATGTTATCATTTAAAATTATTGCTTAACACAGTAAAATGATAGTCAAAATATTAATTCCGCATGGAACAAAAAAAACCATTCAATTTATTATTCTTCCATTATGACTATTAATTTTTTATTACAATCATTCGTAGAAAAATACAAATGTAGTCCATATTTAGCTTGAGAAAAATCATTCTAGGTTGTTTATGTGTCGATAGGCCATCTTTGTATATCCTAAACGCTGGACTACACTACGTTCTTTATTTCACAACAAGGTAGATTATTGGAAGTAACAATGTATTTAGGAAATAAGTAACTGTCTGTTCCAAATTATGTAATTACGCAAACTCATACCTGCTCATCTTCTAGAATGATTAAGTAAATCCACTAATTGTAAGCAATAATGTGATATTCAACGCTTCTCTAAAGTATTAATTAATTCAAGTATATACAAGGTTGGGCAGAAAAACGTAGCCTGTTAATCAATCTTAATTTTCTCATTAATATAAGAAGGTTTAGTGATTATTTGTTCACATTCTGCTACAAATATATTTTTTTGCATAAAAAAACGATAATAAAAATTTAATCATCTCGTCACCATGAGAGAGAGAAAAGACAAAGGGCAGCGCATCTCAGATGTTCTAGATGCTGAAGTTGAGGTGGCGAGGATTATGGACATTGTGAAGTGCTTATGGAGCCTGGTTTTCAAAGTGGCCAAGATGAATAATAATGGAGTAGACCTCTCCAGTAAAGCAGGAAGTGGAGTGCATAATTTAAAGAGAGGTCTGGAGTTCCTGTCCAGCTTGGAGGAAGAACATTAAGGAGTACCCCGTCAAATCGATGAATCGTCTTGCCAACGACTTCTTCGTGTCTGCTAGAAACAACAGGAGGTCCGTGAAGGGCGACTTCGAATTTTCATCATACACGAGGACCCCAAACCTCCTTCTGACAGAAGTCATGAAGACCAGGGTGATCGAGAGTCCACGTTTTTCTGCCCAACACTGTATAGTGTATCCAGAAAAAATACTTGACATATGTCTTTAAAAAAGTGTATATTTTAACTAATAAGTGTATACAATATAAGCCCACCAATTTTAGAGTTAGGTGAATGTTTTTCAATGTCAAAGGCTGACCTTATCCTATGGCGACTAACTCCTCCATGCGTCATTTCTTCTTTCGCAGTGACAGCAAACGGTGAAAATGTCATACTCCTTTTTTGAGAATGTTTCATTGGATATTTGATAGAATCATTCTTTCAATGTATAAAGTATAATTTATCGTATTTTACTTACGTCGCAAACAACAAATAATCAATTTGAAACTCTATTGTTCATGTTATTATTATTTATTTATTTTGTTGGGGGAGGGAGGGGGGTATCCCCAATTGGTAAATTAATGTGTTTTATTTCCACAAACATGTTGACCATAACTAAAACTTCCTGATCAAGGTTTTTTTCTTCTTCTTGTTGAGTGCATATATGTTAAACCTTAAAAGCTAATTTTTAAACAACATCCCTTGTTCTATGTATTACTGGTTTATTAGGTAAGCAGGAAATGTACCCATATATATTAAAGCCTATTTATCAAAATCCCTTCTTTGAAACAAATTCATCTTCAACTTTATTTTAACTTTAATTTGTTTAAATCCTTTTTATTTCATTAATCGATTATTGTACCTTAGGAGGGTTTGTATTTTACCTTTCTTCGATCTTCAATTAGGGGCAGTGCGTAAAAGTTGCCTTGTACCAACTTAAATTTCATTGACCTACGATGTTGTTAGCTTTAGGTTATACATCACTGTGTAAGTTTGAAAAAAACGATAAAGCTAAGCTAGAGCTAGGATGAGCTAGTGTAGGGGTCACCAAACTACGGCCCGCAACTTCAGTTTATCCAGCCTGCCGACCGATAAAACATATGAAACACGAAACTTTGTGATAAATTTTAAATTTGAATGTTATGTTTAGAATACTAAAAGATCTTGATTACTATGTGTCTTAAATTTATTATTCTTGTAGTGTATTTTATGTGTATTATCTTGTAAATAACTATAGAGTACTTTTATCTTGTTCCATGCATTTCTAGAAATATATATTCAATGTACATGTAGCACCTGCAGGAGCAGAATTCATTTCCTCCATCTTTATTTGGGTATCTCACACTTACACATCTTTCCCGTTCTTTCTTTTTCGGATACCTTTTTCTTCACCCTTCATTATGGCTACTAAAAAAGAAAAGTGGACGCCGAGTGTTGCGTTTTCATTGAAGAGTGAGGAGTAAAGCATTTCTTAGTAGAAACAAAGGACCAAAAAGCTAGTTGCAGTTTTGAAAGAATACAATCTTCGGCGTCACTATGGAACAAAACATCTATCAACATATTTAAAGTTTTCTGGAAAGTTATGCTCTGAGAAAATGAGTCCATGAAATGTGGGTTAGAAACTCAAAGAAACTTCATCACGAGAAAGTTGACTGAAAGGTAATTTGTCAATCTTACAAGTCACAAAATAGTGTATAAGATGGCAGAACGAGGAAAACCGTATATTGATGGCAACTTCATCAAAGAGTATTTGATGGAAGCAGCAAATGACTTGTGTCCTGAAAAAGCTGATTTGTTTAGAAATATAAGGCTTTCGGCATTTTCAGTTGTGCAGAGAACAGAAGAACTTTGAGATAAAAATACGGCATGGAATGCTAATCTTAGTTTTTCGTCTTTTTTCACAGAGATTTCGTTCTGGCTTTTCAAATATTGAACAGAATGATAAAGCGCCCCGTGCTCTTCATTCTTTCAGTTATTAGGCCCACAGTAACAAAAGTTTGATGACCCCTGAGCTAGGGGTACTTTAGCTCATTTCTATACCTCATCTAAAGTTATATTCAATGATTTTTAATATGAGTTGAACTATACGTCTGTGAAATTTCATTCATTTTAACATACCCACATCTTATAATTTATACAACTCTTAACATATACAGTAAGTTTGTATGAACTATGAAATTCTTATTATGGCCCATTTTTTCCTTTATATTGTATATATATGTTATACATCAGGGAGCAATATATACAAGGCAGCAAGTACACGCTCGATATTACATGCAAAACACCTGTGAGACTTAATTAATATGACTAAGTTGTTATTTCTTGAATCAAAAATATGTTTATGGTATACAACAGGTAGCACTTACAGTGGGCCCTGCATATATGCTTGATCTTCCATGCATAATAACTGCAAGTCTTCATTAATATGAACTAATTGTTATTCCTTTGAACAAAAATATGTATCTGTATATAGAGATAACGAGAACTACGAATGCAAAATCAGAAGACTTGGCCTCATTACTTTGTCTCAGACACTGCACCGAATTTTAAGCAAAAATATTAGCCTATCTCCCCGAAACTGGATACTAAATAAGGGCTATCTGTTCCACAAAACGAGATTCTCCACTCAAAACACCATTTACCTACCAAAAACAAAGATTGACATTTTTAAGCATAGTTTATTTACATATCTATTATTCTTTAGAACAAAATACCTTTTTGCTTTCGCCAGGGAAATGAGGTTTACCAGAAGACTTTGTTATGTAAATTATTTTTTTGTGTGACACTTGTTTGTTTTTTTCCCTCTGCATTGCCACGTTTTTGTTATGTTTTTATCTTTTATATTTGTATTATAAATGCATCACTATTATTAAAAACGATAATTTTTATATTTTATAAAATAAGTCGACCTTTATATGCTTTGTTTATCGCCGCTGGTCGAAATAAATAAATATAATATACATCAAGGATCACTAAATACAGTGCACCCTGTATACGTGCTGGATACTACGTGTAAAACGCCAGCAGGATTTCATTAGTATGACTTTATTGTTATTATTTAGATCAAAAATGTTTTTCTTTACAAAAAAAATATACAAATAAATGTTGCTTTATTAATATAGCTAACGATTGAAATAAGGTCTTATTTATAATTTGCAATTACTTTTGGATAGACATTTATCTAATCTATAACAAGTACCGCTTATAGCAGCAATTTTTTTATAAATATATTTAAGAAAAGGAAGATCAAAATTAATATGCACGATCCTTTCTTTTTGCTTCATATGGTGGCTTTAGAAGAAAAAAAAATTATCAAAATGTTTTAATGCAAAATAACAAGTCATTTATTTCAATCTTTATTGAGTAAATAAATATTTTCCCTTCAAATCCAAACTTTGCCAAAAGTGTGCGACCTAAAGTAAAGTACATCTTAGGTCAATGAAAGTTTGCAAGGGTCATTTTTTTTACCACATGACAACTTTTCTATAGTAGCCCTAATCAAAATTCGCAAAAAGTTGAAAAACAAGCCACCCTAGTGTACAAACCCAAATAAATTGGGTATCATCTATTTATCCTCATATTTCATTGATGTTTTTTTTTATTTTAATACAAAAAAATCTTAAAGATTTATTATCCATTAGTGTGATATACAACTCTTCGAACACTCCTTTGCTTCATAGGTAATATATTTGTAGGGTAGTGATCTACTTATACTTTATTAGTTAAAAATAAATCAATTGATTCATATGTAGATTGCATTGAATTAAGGCGTTGGTATTTGCCTAGATGAATTATTTCAAGGCATGTATTGCTTTAATATTGGAACATTTCCCCTTTTTATTGATGTAACATAAATATATTTGACATAAAAATGGAAGATATTTCCCATCAAATAACTTTGTCACTCAATACATAATTAAAATTGAGCCTATAAAATAGTTTTGAATCCTAGTTTATTTGACAGTTATTTATAGAACGTTTTCAATGACGTCACAGATGTAGACACATAGTTATGACACAAAAAGTTTTTTATAAAATCTTAAAGAAACTTCATCTAAAGGGACTTTTTATCTATGTCTCATATTCATAGAATTTTTTTTTAGAATTTATATAAATATTTACGATTGCAAAAAAAAAAAAAGATGA
The DNA here is from genome assembly GCF_016086655.4 of Lepeophtheirus salmonis. Taxonomy (NCBI): domain Eukaryota; kingdom Metazoa; phylum Arthropoda; class Copepoda; order Siphonostomatoida; family Caligidae; genus Lepeophtheirus; species Lepeophtheirus salmonis. The sequence continues at coordinate 60,372,198 of NC_052135.2, forward strand.
ATACTTTAAAAAATGATATAAAATTTAAATAATTTAATTATTATAATCGCTCAACGGTTTATCATGTAATTAAGAACGTTTTATTATTTAACCACTTACATATAAAATTTGTACAATAGGTAATGGAGGGTTAACAACAAGTGTGTGTAGCTATAGAAAAGGGAAGTAAGTTACATAAAAAAATAAAATAACTTTTAGTGATGGGAATTCCGGCTCTTTTGGAGAGCCGGATCACTATAAAGAGCTGACTCTTTCGGACATCAAACAGTTTTTCAAATTTTGTTGTTGCTTTAATCGATATATTATAGGGGCGTCGTACGCATGATTTTATATAAAAATATTTTTTTGGGGGTGGGGGACGGGGGAGGGGCTTGGTTTTGTTAATTAACAAAAATCAAATTTTTTCTCATTTGCCCCAATCACCTACTTTTTTTCATAATTTTCCTCCTAAACTAGTTATACATCCTTGAAATGTAAACGTTAATATACAATCCTGCAAAAATATACTATCTGATAAATGCATTTTATAAATTCTTCAAAAAATAAATAATAAATACTTTTAATTGTTTACTAAAAGTTTTCCAATATTTTTCGAGATCCACCTCAAAGACAATTTCCTGGGAACTAGAGAAACTCTAATATTTACATTTTATTTACATAGAAGTTAAAAAAAAATTGTATTTAGGTCAATTTTTGCCACACAACCTAGTAATTCGAGCTATTTAAGTGACACCGGTAATATATACATTGTGGGTATTTCAAATCCGGAAAATTTAAAGATTATGAATGTTTCCATTGATTTCCCAAAATTAATTCAGGAATTCACAAATCTTCTGCTTTTACATGACAGGGTCCATAGTGAAGTAAATCACTCAAACCAACCAAATCCAGGTTCAACCATTACCCCCCCCCTGGCATAGACCATGATAAAGAAGGAACTCCTTATCACGGCCTGTACCAGGCTACTGTCATGAAAATAGCAGCCCAACAGGAGTTAGCCATGTTAAGTGCACGTTTATGGAACTCTTTCTCCATGACACTCCACAGTCTAAGGGGCTCAGATCCAGCGAGCTAGGAGGCCACATTTCCTATGTCTAAGACATAGATGTCTTAAAATGTTGATGTTTCCGGAATAACTCCGGTTTTAATTTTAATCAAGCTGTTTTCATTATTATTTCCTTTTGGAGGAGAGGACATTTAAATATTGAGTAATTACGTGTGCACGTGAAAAACGTAGAGTAACACTAAGGATTTATAGAGGAATTATCTTATATATCTATATAAAGAAAATCTGTATAATTAAAACAAAGTCTGTCTGTTCGTTGAAGCCTAATAAATCTGGCAATGCCGGGTACAACAGCTTGTAAGTAATATTGCTAGATGATTTTTTTTTTTAGATATGGGACCAAATATTTTATACACTGAATGTAATATAAACTAAGGTTTAAGAAATATGAAAAGTACTATCAGTCATCATGGGACTTACACATGTCATGGATGTTTCAACTTTGTTCAGAAATTCATTCACAAGTAGACCAAAGAGTGAGAGACAGAGCTAGAACGACATTAATTCCTATTCTCCTTTGAATAGATGATGTGTAACCTTTATAAAGTCATTTCGAGTCTTTAAAACAAAATCACTTTATAATGAATTGTGATCCGAGTCTGACTTTGAAAAAAATGACTTAGGATTCGAGTCTAACTTGAACTGAAATGACCCTTGACTTGACTTGGACTCGACTTTGCCTCTCTTCTTCATTTTACATGCATTTGGAAACCTTTTCTAAATAATTTACACCTAGAGTTACCACTTTCAGGAGACTTCAAAAATACTTTGTATCTTTAAATATCCTATAATAGGCTTGATCCTATTTATTTTTGATCCCCAATGGATCAGTGATGCGATTAAAAGGACATTTGTAATTAAACATATATATAAACATGTACTTACATAAATTCGTCAAATCGACTAAATAATCATTTTCATTTAACACAACCACAATGTGGTTTAATTTTAGTCCTTCTAATTTATTTATGAGGAAATGTCATCCTTAACAAATATGTTACATATTTCGAGGAACTAAATTCTAAATAAATGTATATTTCCGATTCAAATTCTTACAACTACACTTTATTTTTGTGAAGTGATTAGGCTTTACTTTAATTAGTTTTAATATGTATGAGCGTACCAGGTGTTACATAAAGGAGCCTCAAATACTAGTATGTAAACAAAGTATGTGACCTCGTAAATTCTGTTCCAAGAGTGGAATACCATTATGTCAGAGAATATTTCAAGAGTGATTATTATGAGTAGTTTAGTTGTAAAATCAAGCGAGATTATTGGGGGTTTCTTTCGTGAGAAATTTTTGAAAATACAGTTGGTTATAGTGACATTTATCGCAATTTTTAAACCATTTTATTTGCGGGGGGAGGGGGGAGTTGATTTTTGACTATTTTTTTTACTATGCCATCCCCCTCCCTCCCCCTCCCGTTGCCTTACAACTCGAGGACTTGATATATAGATAGTACATGGTCAATCTCCAAACATTACCAACTATATCAAGAGTGGGCCATTGCTGAGGACATAATGTGTGTTTCAGAGTTTGTCTAGTCTGAAATAATAAATACACAGACTAATCTGGCATTTCATCAGCAAAAGAAAAGTAGGTTTTACAAGTGTATGATGTACGGGTCCAAAAAGAAATACGGACCGATGGCATACGAAGAAAGGAATCAATTGTCTGAACATGAAAAATATAGCTATATGAGTGGAGGTAACTGGTTCTTCATGGGAGCTCTCATTTCCGAGTTCATAAAGTGAGATAAATTCAATAAAATAGTTATATATCCTAGAAATGTAAATTTCATAAACAATACCAAACCAGATAGCACAATTTAATACTGAATTTAAGATCGTTTGCCCACAAAAATATACTATCTGGTAAAGGCATTTTATAAATTCTTCAAAAAATAAATCATAAATACTTTTACTTATTTACTAAAAGTTTTCCAATATTTTTCGAGATCCACCTCAAAGACAATTTCCTGGGAATTAGAGAAAGTCTAATGTTTACATTTAATTTACATAGAAGTTAAAAAAAAATTGTATTTATGTCAATTTTTTACCACACGACCCTGTAATTCGAGCTATTTAAGTAACACCGGTACATATACATTGTGGGTATTTTAAATCCTGAAAATTGAAAGATTATGAATGTTTCCATCTTCTGCTTTTACATGACAGGGTCCATAGTGAATTCAATCACTCAAACCAACCAAATCCAGGTTCAACCACTGCCCCCAGCACAGGCCATGTTAAGGAACTCCTTATCATGGCCTGTGCCAGGCTACTGTCTTGAAAATAGCAGCCCAGCAGGAGTTAGCCATGTTAAGTGCACGTTTATGGAACTCTTTCTTCATGACCCTCTACAGTCCAAGGGGTTCAAATCTGGCGAGCTAGGAGGCCACATTTCCTATATCTAAGACATATATGTCTTAAAATGTTGATGTTTCCGGAATAACTCCGGTTTTAACAAACTGAACCAATGTATAATTCTAGCATGACACAGTATCTGTTAACAACAATTTAAGGTCCCTTACATATTTATCTATGTAGTGATTTGTGTCTGTGAACGTTTGACCAGCCCGTAGGCACACAATTATGTCCACACGGGGTTTGTATTCGGATGACTTCTTCAAGAATTTTATATCATTTCTTATACAATTGTGTACGCTAAATCTGATGTGAGTTTTGTCATAAACATAGATTTTTGGGTTGCCAAGATATTGAAGTCTAAACTTTTTCCGGATTTAAGATCCCTACCCTATATTTAACAAACTCTATGAAGGTAAATTGCACCCTAGAACAAACGTAGCAAATTCTCCATAAATGACCAAAACAAAAAAGAATTAAGTACTTTAGGATGGGGTTTAGGTCATCAATTATACCTATTGATGGTTCATATTATCGATTTGATTGATAATGAACAAGCAAAGTTTCATTTCAGAAAAAAAAAATACAACAAAGCATAATTATATTTAACCATAAGAACACACCTTGAGATTTTTTAGAATCTTGTATTAGATAATGATACAAAATACCCCCTTTACCTCCTGACCTTATTTCATTTTTAGTATAACAATCTATGCATACTTATCAAATGATGGTACATCAATCTAATCATCAGGCAATTAATGATTGCCATTGTAAACAAGTTTATGTATATAAATTTAAAAATTTATCATTCTTATTGAGATGTAAACAACTAGGTACATGTTTAGGATTGTAGAATCTAAGCATTTTAATCATATAAGTTTTGTTGTTGACAACTGGACTATTGTTGGGGTTTTTTTCTTAAGCTGTTATCAATATTTATATTCTTGAAGAGAGAGCATCTAAGGCCAAGTGTAGCCAGGAGTGTATTTACTCATAAATAGAAAATGTTTAGTTTGAAAAGTATGAGTTAAGGGCAGTAGCGAGACATAGGATAGACCTGAATTAAGACCCTTGTTAATATCAAGTGCCTGTTAATGGTTTTGGAGGGGGAAAATGAATTTATGCTCTAAAGAGGAGAAGCTTCTATATTTAAAATATCATTTGTGCAGGAAAATATTATAATTACATTTAAATTCATATATATTTATTTTATTATGGTTTTTTAAATCAACTTACACCAGAGATAGGCGAGAATTCTTCTTTTAGAGAAGGATGTGAACACCCCCAGGACTTATAAAATAATGAACAAAAAAGAAAAAAAAGAGCATAGGCAAACACCGTTTTTCCTTTTTTTTTAATCACTTTACTTATTATATATTTTTTAACAAAGTTCTTTAAAACATTGATGAAAACCCGGTGCAATTTTTAGCTGGCCCGTTTTTTTTGGAGTTGGTAATCTGAAAAATGAATTTTCTTTTCCTTAGCAGAGTCATTATTATTTAATTCCTGAGACGTGAAATCTTTCCTAAATAGATTCAAAACCTGATAGAACCTTCCTGTGTGTTCATAAAAGACGGAGCGTAACCCTGAGGATTTGTTGCAGAGTTATAATTGTAAGTCATTGTTGGACTCAGAGTAGAATTGAGGATCGACATCTGAGTAATTCTAGCAAACGTCCTTCTTTACTTCCTTCTCCTCCTCCTCCGTTGTCACTTGTAACTGATCTAATGAAACGATATGAGCATTATTCCTTCTCTCCTTTTTAACATTCTTCATATTGCCAGGGTTACCATGCTGATTTTCAGTCTCTTTTTCTTTTTTACTTGACCATTCTACAATGGATTTTCATCATGCCTCATGAAATAAGGAATTTTTTTTTCATTACAAAAAAAAATGCATTTCAAATAAACTAAATACCGAGATATATAAAGCAAATTATCGATGAACCCTTTATAAAATGAACATAATAAATGTGATATCACAAATTGGTATTTAAAAAATATATATTTAAATGTAATCAGTGATATCCAGACATATAGATCGATGGAGAAAGAAATGAGGTGTTAATTTACAAATTATATTATTGTATTAGTTATTAAGATTTTGGAAATAATATTTTAAACAACCCTAATAAACTTATATGCTATATAATATTTTATCATATTGCAAAATAATACATAGACGAGGCAAAACGAAACAATTTGAAAAATTGCTGGCAATGTTATTACTGATCTCACTCTTCAATAGCATAAATGTCACAGGAACATAATATGCCTACTATGTTAGAGTTTAATCCCCCTAATTTTAAATGTGCCCTTATTGTTTCTTTATTAGCCACATGGTCTTTAGAAAAAGGCCATTCATTTTTATTCTACTAAGATTTGTAAGCACTTATGTGATAGGTCATCACAAAAGAAGGTAGAAATATTTTTCTCAAAATTAAGTATGGACTAAATTTGTACTCTTAAGTGGTAAATTATCGTCAATTTTTATCAAAAATTATGGTGAATAACTCTTTGCCTGAGTAGGAAAATGACAAAGTTGCTAAAACTGACAATTATAATATCTGAATGATACATTGATAGATTTTATTTGATGGGCCCCTTATATCAAATAAAGCTAATAAATTATAGCCAAAATTTTGGAATGTCTTAACTTTTCCAATAAATTTTAATACAAAGCCCATAATTGACTCAAATATGTTTATGAAATATTGACATGAGGTAAAAAATTAATTGGGTATTCTCCTTTTCAAGATTTTTATCTCAAGATTATTTTATGTTGACACACCCATATGACAATGACATTAAGTTATATCCTTTTTTAATCGATATACACATTATGTATACTTTCATCTTTTAAATGAAGCCATTTCTCAAGCTTTTATATATTGACTTCCAAAAAAAGAAAAAAAATGTGACTCTAATACTTCCGTGTGACATTGCTCTACAGATATTTTGCATTAATAAAATTATGTCTTGAATAGAACAATTCATACATTTACTTTGTAAATATATATTTTAAAGGAAATTTAATGTAAGATCTTTGACATTTATGTTCTTTTTTTTTCTTTTTTTTTTTTGTTAATCATATTCATTCAAGGAATGAAACAAGAAAAAAAAAGATATTGTTGTTACTTTAGATGATACAAGCTGTAAAAATGTCTTCGTGCGTGAAAAAAATAATAACGAGTCTTGTTGGTTTGTGGTTTATTAATTGAATTTAACTCCAAAACAATGCATATTTTCCCATACAAAAACTCTTTGTATATTGGGCAGGAATTTACTGTCCAAATATTTTAATTTTAATCATACAAAAAGCCTTCAATTACATAATTACAATGTACTCATATTAAGCATGCGACTTATTGCATATATATGTAATATGTATGCATGGGAAATTTGTAACTTTGGAATATTTATACATATTTTGTCATTATTTATATTGAATTCAATCCATTATTTCATCACAAAAAATAACAAATAAGTTTAACGTCCGGCTTGTTTGCAGATGCACGACAAACCTAAATAGGATTTAAACAATCATTATCACAGTAAAAATTGTGAAATTTGAAAAATCTAAGCTTAAAGCAAAGTCTATATTACAAGAAAATGATCCCACGGAGTTGTTTGAATTTTACGACAGAAATTTGACTTCCACTTAGTGTTTAAAATTGGAAATCTTGTAAGGTTTTGACTAGATAGAGGACGCCCTAGTAGCTATTATTGTATATCAAACAGTCCCTATATAATGGTTATAACTGTTTGATTACGTATCCACTTATTTGGGCTCATCTTTTTGTCCTGTATCTTTTTAACAGGACCCTTTTTGGTGTTGTATCATTTCAAGAATATAAATATACTCCATCTTAAATGCTGATAATTTTGGTCAAATCTAAATATCACAACAGAGTGATTTTTTTTTTTAGAAAATAATACAAAGCAGAGCAAATATATTGTAGTAATATTATTTAAATAAAATAAAGAAAACATCTTAAACTATCACTAATAGTCAATCAATTAATTAATCAAAAGTAAATACATAATAAAGGATTACATTATCGTTAATGAGTTTCATAAAATCAGTTGTTTAAATGACCAATCACAACAATAAATAGTGATGGAAAGGGAGTTGACTTCCTTTTCTATTATATTACCATTTTTGATTTTCTTGAGGATTTGTTGTGGAGTTATAATTGTAATTACTTGTTTTTTTGAGGATTTGAGAACAATTTGCTTCTTTACTTCCTTCTTCCCCTCCTCCCTTTTCACAAATTGTACTGAAACAGTTGTCAGGCATCACAGTTTTTTTTTATTTGACAATAAATGTCTACATGTTGATACATCAGATTGGCAATATCTGATTTATTCCCTAACTTTGTGTATGTCTGTTTTGAGTCTTGAAATAGACTCTTCTATCATGCCAGAGGTGTTTGACTCATTAAGCAACGCAATGGAGGCTTTCTAACGGAAATTTTAATAAATTAAAACGAATCATATTACATTTATCTATGACAGGAGGAAAGTATGGAATGGTTGACAAGTTTTTGGAAATTATGTATCGTGAAATGGATAAAACTATAATTTAAGTTATCAATATTATATTAATATTTTCATTTTATGTATTAAATTCCACGGAAATGGAGAAAAATTTCATCGCACTAAAAAGAGCCATTTGGAAAAGAAGCACGTGGAAATGAATAATGACCACCGTTCAATTAATTATAGAAAATGTTTTTGAGTTTTTTTATTCTTTGAAGCTTTTTGAATAATTTCAAAGCTATGAAAACATTTCCTGAAAGAAGATTTACCCTCAAGAAATGACCTAAAATGGTTTTCTCATCTAGATGTAGCGGTTCTAAAACTTTGTCCAGTTCGATCATAAAGCTTAAGAACACGTCTAATTTGTGTGTAAAAATGTCACATAAAGTAATCTTTACTAAATGAGTCATCATTAACCCATCTTTCCCTATTTTTATAACTTTAATAAAATACTTTAACGAGTTTTAATCATGCAGATAATGGCAAACTATTCTAGTGTATGAAAAAAACTTTCAATTTTACTAAACAAATTCAAATTTGGTAAACTGAGACATTTTATTAATATATTAGTAAAAATGATTCCTTATAGAGTGTGTTCTAAATTATGAACTTTTATAAAAACGTGGATGGAATTGATGATAATTTACCCCTTATTAAGGACCAGTACAATCCTATTTATACATTCTCCATAATTGCCTTTTATCACGTAAGTCATTAAATATTGAAACTTATACTAATATTCATGTTACTTGGATATAATGATACATTGTCATTATTCAAATATATTACAAAACAAAACTGACCAAATGTGTAGTTCATCAACATAACTACAATAATGGAAAAAAGACTATGACAAAATCCCAATACTATTTTTTCTTTGATTTAAAGGTTAGTTCTTCTAAACGTTCCTAATTTTCTCTGACCCCATTCCATCCCCCTACAAATCGTTTTAATACAAAAATCCAGTAATGGGGAGTAACTCCGGTACAAATGTTACTCAACTACGTGAGTTGCTCACTATGCTTCCTTACGACAGCATAAACTGTGTTTTTTTTTAATCAGGAACAAAAACGTTGAACACTTTTGTTTATTTTGTGCAATTTAAATGGGGAAATAGATCAGGGAGCACTATATACATGGAGAGCGCATTTCTTTTCAGAAAATACATAGGTTGACATGAACTATATATCTACGCAGCAAGGAAAACTGTTCGATTTGATTAAAGATTATAGGTAATAATCTAATTAATTATTGTACTTATCGACTTTTTATTTGTGAATATATCTCATGGATTCATTAGAAATTTCGTTTGCCTAGAAGAATCCATCTCTTTATCTCTGTTTGCTTCTTTATTCGTGAAGGACTCTTAAATGACGTTCGACTGACTCTCATCCTCATTTAATGTTTTAGATGATGATCATAAAGAAGCTCAACCCTCGGAGTATTCCTCTTTAGTAACCATGGACTGATTCACGAAGAAATAGAAGAGTTCATATTGTTTTGTATCGTGATCTTTCAAGTCTCAAGTGAATGAATATAATATAGACTTTAATCTATTCATGAATTAATTTTTGACCTTAGTCACTAGTGTCATACTGATTGATGATGAACTAAAGGAATGTTCGATAAAGTCCCAAATGCATAATAATTGGTTCCTCCATTTAAAGATTTGTGTGAGGATTATGTGTTTAATATTATTCAAAAAAATATATAAAGTGCCTCATATTTGTTATCTACCTCTCATGCAATAAGATCAATCTTTCAGCATCATTCATGAACTGTATCTGCACTCTACAGGTTCTGTCATTCAATCATCGGCTTTCGAGGAATTAAGTGCAAACTTTGAGGAAGTCAGTATCGAACTTCTTTGCAAGTGCCACATCCTATATACCATTTACATGGCGGAGTTCAGCAACTTTAGATCAATTTCTAATAGAAACTTTACCCAATCAAAAATTTAAAAGGAATGAAGAAATTGCAGAGACGATATTTGCTACAAATTTACCTTTTTGTCTTCTTGAGAATCCCCCAGTTTTGCAAAATGGTTCAAACACTCATCTACAAAGCTATGAGTGTAATCCTCCTTCCATAAAAGATATTGCTGAAGGGTATTTGGAGTGTGTATATGAAAAGGAGAATATACAGATGTTCTGAATAATGAAACAGTGTGTCTTTCCAATTATGGTTGGCCGAACATCTATTTTTTTTTAAAAAACCTATAATATGCGTCAATTTAACAAAAACCACTAGTTATATATTTTTACTTGAGACGATAGACACATCAGGAAAATAACATACCGCTGAATATCTCCTACATTAGGTTCAAAATTCAATAACAAAGGCTAAACACGATTTAAATTCCCATGCAAAAAGTATGGTATTCCCTGTCTTTAAATATTTTCGGAATAATCACTACACTGGAGCAATATATCGACAGGAAGGTGGTCAATTTCTCATCATCCGCCAATGAAAATGATGAAACAAATTGTCAGATTGTCTCAAGTCATATATAAATAAGTTATGGTATACTTAATACCCATTCTTATGAAGAAACATATGTGAAGTCGACATGGAAGTTATGGTAAAAAATAATCAAATGATAAATTGTATATTTTATTTAATTCATGGTGATGAATTCAAGTGAACATATATATATAAAGTTAAATTAAATAAAATAAAATGATTTAAATCAACTAAACCTGGCTTTTAACGAAGGTCCCCACGACACCACAAGATCCCTGAGGGCTGGGATAATGAGGGGATTCTGGACTTTACCCAATGGGGCATTCTGAAAGTGTTGTCCAAACTAACGGGAATTTTAATGTTTGACTGTCAAATTTATGTTATACTATTGATTTTTGTGAAAATGTTAATAAAGTCGATTAAAAAATAGTTACAGTAGCGTTTTACTTTTTTTTTTCTCGGTTTGCCAACATTTAAATGAACCACCATTTATATATGCTTGTACAAAATGTACAATTTCTTTATATGTTACAACTTCTACTTGCAAATTGTACAAGTTACAATTTATTTTGTCTTAAAAAGTATTATTTAATTACAACATTGGTCATTGGAATCACCAACCATACATTGATACTATCTTTTCATTTTGATTCATCAAAATCACATGGATATTATGTATTTATGAGTAATATAACTGTGGGTATTTGAACTATGTAATGCGCCAAAGAATACTTATTTGTAATTTGTATTAAATATTCAAAAGTTAGGCCATTAAAATATCGTTTATACATGAATTATTCAATTATTGCATTATCCTCATTCCAAATACTGTAAATGCTTCATTTAAAATTAGTCATCTCATTTTTTGGTTGCAACTTGTACATAAGATATACATACAATCCAATGATTCATCACATATTTGAGTGAATTATAGTATTTGTATTCAAATTTGTGTGATGCGTTAAGATACCCAAGAGTTGTAACTATTATGTAGAACCTTTATTTGATTTAAAGACATGTTTTGGCCATGATATGGGATTTCAAATAAAATCGATCCATTTCTCCTTCTGTTATTGTGACGATCAATTTTGACTATTTAATTGGAATTTGTGGCACACCCAAATGGCTAATGATAATATTTGTTGATGGAAACTGACGATAATTTGTCAAAAAATACAAATATAATCCATACTTAATTTTGTGAAGAATAATTCTTGGCTCCTTTTTTGTTGACAGGCCACATTTTCTTTTATTGTTAAAAAAAATGTATATTGGTATTATGTGCGTGACTACATTTTTATGGGTATAAAGTCAACAAATATATTAAATATCTGTCCAATGATGGTACTACCTTCATCCTATGATTAATATTTCTGAATGCTTTGGACATCATTTGGTGATTTATGTTTTTATATATAGCTTTTTTATTAAAATTTACATGGAATACGTAGTTTTTATGTAACAACTTGATTGCAATTTAGACGTGTATAAACTACATATCTATATATACAAAGAATATATGTACATAACCACTCCTACAGCCTATCCCCTATGATTTTCAAGGAATAATAACTGTTGTTTTTAAATACATACATATATAACCTCTGAGAGTTTGTAGTTCAAAAATGTTGAATGATAATCTATTCTATAATAAGAAACTAATCCATGTCAATTTTTGGAACAACACTTCCTCACTCTTTTATTCAAAGGATTCGTTTTAACTTCATATATGGGTTGTGACCTTTGAATATTTTATATTAGTCATGGGGTTCCCTCTCAAAAAATTTAGATCCGGTATGAGATCATAATGATTTTTAGTGGGCCGAAATAAGTATACTTTAAAGCTTCAAAGAAGTTGAGTCTAGACCGGTCTCAAACAAAAATTCGGTCTAGATCGGTAGCAAATAAAAATTACGTTAAGATCGGTCTTATAAAAAAATAGGTCTGGATCGATCACCTTTGAAATTCTGTCAAAACCATACATGTAAATCCGGTGTGTTTTTCAACTAGCCCGTTAATTTATAATTGGTAAAATAAAGAACGAATTTTCTTTTCATTAGTAGTTGTCATTATTATTTAATTTCTGAGGAGTGAACATCCTTTTCTAAATTGATTCAATTATATTCAAAACCTCATTGAACGTTCGTGTGTGCTCATGAAAGATGGAGCGTAACCCTGAGGATGTGTTGCGGAGTTATAATTGTAAGTCCTTGTTGGACTTAGAGTAGAATTGGGGATTAAAATAGGAGTAATTCTAGCAAATGTCCTATTTTATATTATTTTTTCCTTCCTCTCTTGTCACAGCTGATTGTAGCTGATCTAATGAAACGTCATGAACATTATTCTTTTAGCTCCTCAAAAACATTCTTCAAATTGTTAGTGTTACCCTGTTGATTTTTGGTTTCTTTTTTTTAACATGCCTATACCGCACTAGATCAACACCTTTGGTCGTTACCAATTCTATAGATGAATTGTGGATGGGCGTCATATATGTTTCAAAATGGAGATCATTGACACAATAACATCATATGAAGTTAAACGGCTAGAATCAATCATATTTTTACATCTCATAAGCCAGACGGGGGGAGAGAAAATTGTTTCATAACAAAAAAAACCCCGCTCTATATATTATGAACAAAAAAATCGATCCAAGATTTGTAAATGAATAAATTTCGGTTAATGATCTAAAATTGCAGTCTGGAACAAATACCAGTTCAAATACGCTTTAAAAAATCCCTTAAAACCAATCCAAACAAAGAATTAGCTCATGAACCGAGTCTCAAGAGAAGTGACAAATATTGATTATTTGTTTTTAAAATTGAATTATTTACTGTTGAAAATATAGTTAATCATACCTATACACAAAATTTACTAAAAACTCATATCTACATACTTTGAATATCAATGACAATGGGATGGTTTTTGAAATACATTTTTGGGTGTGGATATATACATATTGTTTAACCTTTTTCTTCAGCATAGCCACCAGTGTCACCTTCATAGGTAAGATAGTAATAAATTTATGAGGTTTCAAATATAATGAATGTATTTAATCAGCAATAAATATGAATTAGAGTAGCTAACTTTGACAGCTACAATGTATATAGGCATACGTGTGGCGATAACATAGAAGCAATCTGGGATGTTTTTGATGAAACGGAGAAACACGCAGTATAAGTTTTTACTTCAGGAAAAACCGAAGAGGATTTTTTTTAAAGTCAAATACAATATTAAACCCCTGAAAAACTGTCCGAAAAGTTATTAATATGATTGATATTTCTTTAAATTTTTACATAAACATATTATATACAAGTTCAGTCAATTTGATCGTGCGGTATTTCAAATTTAAATCGAATTTTGATATCATCAATATAATCAATTTCAGTTGGGCAGGCTTGTTCTAAACCAGCTAATCTCTTTCTTCTTCTTTTCATTCTCGCAACTTGAATACTTATATACTTTAGAAATAATTTTAACGTCATGACGTCTCATTATCTTTTATGATCATTCTTACCAAATAAGATATTTTTATCGCGTTCTCTTACCCTTAAAAACCGCAACACCTAAGGACTTTATCACTTTTTTGAATTAACTTAAAATATAATACTTATGGTAACGGATATGTTTATCATACTGTCGCAATATTGAGAAAATTATCCCAGCTTGCTTTTATGTTATCGCCTCGCATATTACCTAATATTCCATCTTTTATGCCCGCTTCCATACTGTCTCCAGATTTTTATCCTTGAAAACAATAAATAATGATTACGCTTCCATATGATATATGGAAGCGTAATATTATTTCAAAATTGGTGTATATCAGTGGGTCCTAACCTTTTGGTACCAGTGACTCCTATATTTTCTACTGAACATATTAAAAAAATTATATTATATTTTGCAACACGGTTCATAGTTTTTGATTAAAAAAGGCTTGACATTCTTTTCTAAAAAGACCAAATTATTTATTAAGAAAAGTCTATTAATATTTTTGGAATACTAGAGTCGGAAAAAATATGATGTTCGGAAAATTTGAAAAAAATATTCCCAAAAAGAACAATCCAAGCACCGGGCCTGACTTTATGTATCAAATACCAACTAAACCTGAAGATATGAGTCCTTTGATCATAAGAAAAGGCTTGTGTCCCTTCATATAAAGATCAAGGGAGTTAATACATACATAGGTAATAGACTGAATGAAGATATGAAAGACAAAAAACTATTCAAGATTTCAATAATAATAATTAATAGAATCGTCATCAATCTGAAAGAATCGAAAAATAACTGCATGTGTCAAATGTAAAAGAAGAAATAATTATGGATATTTGAAGAAAATAATTTCTGTTCTCGGCATTGGATACAAATTTGCTAATATAGTCACGTAGCTCAGTGAACAATACGCGCGCTAGAAATTATTAGCTTGAGCTGAATGTGTTTAGGTTCGATTCATGCCCACTCCAGGAGAAGGGAATTTATATATTTAATGAAAATTGAGTACATTTTTTTATTGCGCAATAACAAAAATAAACAGAAATAGTTAGCGGTATGATATGACCACATTGGTATTTTTAGATAAAAAATATGTATATGACACTTAGATGAGCCTTCCGGTTCCGTAATGAAAGTGTGATGTTTGTATCATCATCCAGTATAGAAAGTAGTGTCGGGGGCCGGTCTGTAAATCCTAAACCGTTCTGAGACGTTATATTTTTTGTTGGACCGATGAGTTCGGTCCAACAAAAAGGTCGGTCTGGGCCGGTCTCATATAAAAATTCGGTCTAGATCGGTCCAAAGGAAAAATTTGGTCTAGTTCGGTCCCAATTATCGGTCTAGACCGATTTTACAGATAAATTGTTTATAATATGACGTCGTATGTTTTTCCAAGTAGAATAACGTTATACGAAGTTTAAACAGAGATAGCTCGGATTAATTTTGATCCAGTCGTATTTTATATGTGTAAAGTATTTGTTCTAGAACTTTTCGTGTACTTTTAGATTTTTTGAAAAAAATAAAATGACAGTTGATCTAGAAAAAAAAATGATCCCTCATAATATATGAGACTGAAAAAAAATCGGTCCATAAATTGATACCGAAAAAATATCGGTACATAGAGTGAGACCGAATCAAAATCGGTCTACAAAGTGAGACCGAAAAAAATCGGTCCAGTGGTCTGAAACCGCGGTCTGGACTGAGTCTCAACACTAATAGAATGTTAAGTTGTCTAAAGTAATCAAGAAGAAATATTACCAAAGTAAAATGTCAAATTAGTTATACAATGTCACTATCAGGCTTTATTGAACAGATTAAATTCTCATAAGTGTTCATTTGAATTGCAGCAATCCAAGACAAATTAACTTGTCAATGTAATCTCTCCTTCATGTTACTACCTCAAAAATGATTGAATAGATTGAATTCTTTTAAATTGTTACTTGAATTGCAGTAATCCAAGACGAATTAACTAGTTAATGCAATCTTTTCTTCACTTACTACCTGAAAAACAACACATCAGCAGGCAGAGGAGGAGGAGGATGAAAATTCAAAAGCATATTTTTGTATATATTGAGCCATGTCTTGAAAACTTTCCCAACAGAAGTTCGATGTATTTGAGAGAGCTACAAATCATTCTTTCGT
Organism: Lepeophtheirus salmonis; assembly: GCF_016086655.4. Lineage (NCBI taxonomy): Eukaryota > Metazoa > Arthropoda > Copepoda > Siphonostomatoida > Caligidae > Lepeophtheirus > Lepeophtheirus salmonis. Next base: position 60,388,266 of record NC_052135.2, read on the forward strand.
GTTAAATTATGATTTTTATCATTAAGATGATCGACAGCAGGTCCAAGACATGAGAAAAGGTAGTTAAAATGATTTATGTCTTGCGTCCCTGTGTAGTAAGAAATAGCTGAAAAAATGACTATCTTAATATTTCAGTCAAACTTTTAATTGTTTAACAAACATGATGAGTCATGAACAAAAGTTTTAGAAAAAATAGGTCGAACGAGATTTTCTCCGGTAATTAAGGTTTGAACATTCTTAAATGTTGCGGAAGTAGTATCCCTTCGACATTCTTTGCCTCGAGTATTGTCAGAACTTTCTTGATCCTTATTTTCGGTGATAACATCCAATACCTCTACGTCTATTTAAAGATCAGCCATTTGAATATCATGGACAAAACTATCTAATAAAAAAGATTGTTATAAATGAAACAACATGAAGGTATGAATCTTACTTCAGATTGACTTTATTTTTGTTGATCAACAAAAATTGTTGTCTATCTTCATTTCGCTTCGTTTTTCTGCTCTATAATGACAAGTTGAGTCTTGTTGACCACGAAAAAAGGGAGGGAACTGCATCAGGTCTCAATTACAGCTTTGATCTGCCTCCAAAGACTTCATAGCTTTGCTTTGGTTCCTGGAAATCCTCCTGCTGGAAGTAGACCCTTCATATGACGGATGTATGTGATGGTTTTCAAAGCCTATCCATACAACCAGGGTCAATTCTTTTCATGGCAATTCAAAGAAAGACTCCTGTCTGAAGGAAATTTGAACTCTCCTCTCCTTGAGCAACCAGGAACAATACAACAGGATAGCATATCCAGAAGATGTATTTAAAATTTTATTTAAACAATGATTCACATGGATTTACATTGATCAGATTAACTATTAAGGTTTTTTCTCATTAGTGACACCAATCGGTATAGTTTATAAGCTCAAAGCTCTCACACCCTATTGTCATTTATTATTAACATGTTTATCGTATTGAATAGATATATACAGATGATTAGTTATTCTTCATTTGTATATATTGAGCCATGTCTTGAAAACTTTCCCAGCAGAAGTTCAATGTATTTGAGAGAGCTACAAATCCTTCCTTCGTGTTAAATTGTAATTTTTATCATTAAGATGATCGACAGCAGGCCCAAGAAATGAGAAAATATACTACTGAGTACATATGTGGGGAGTCAAATAGAAATGACTCTTGAAGTACTTTTTCTCAAAAAGGAAAAGGTTCTTGATATTCTGGATTACATTACCAAAAACCAATCCAGTGTCTCCAGTAACTTTTCTATCTAATACAGATGACGTACATTTGATATATTTGAATCAAAATGTAAAGAACATTTAAATACAATCAAATACTCCCATAGATTTAAGGTGAATGAGTCCATCAAAATCAACGGCTTTGGACTAAACGAACTTACAGAATGAGGTTCTAAGTTGACTGGAAGGATGTTTTTGGAAAAAGAGAAATAAAAGTTTTTAGCTTCAAGAGTATTACTTTACAATGGATACAAATTTACATATTTTTATTTTGATAAATCCATAACAATAGAACCAAATACTTTTTACAGAGTCTGTATTAAACATGACAAATCCTCTTCAAATCAAGATATTTGGGTAGGAAAAAGAAGAACAAACCAATTGATAAGAGAAGGACTTCAGTTTGATTTTGAAAATTGTCTCAATTATAATAATAATAACGCTGCAACTTTCGAAGAGAAACAACATCATAACCTTTGTTTTAGTCTAATTCCTTTCATGAATCAAATTTGAAATTGATTTTCCAACTTCCTTTAACTCATTGTATGTTTTAATGCGCATTACTGCTGGAAATTGAGATTCCTTTTAGTGAGCCAATGTTCCTTGGCTGAAAGATCTTATCAAAATAATATGTTACACGCATCGATTGTATATCCTATTTTTTAAATATATAAAATAACAAATGTATGTAAAATAATATACATATGGAACGTCATCAACTCATGGATTTGGTTGAATAACTAGGTAAATTTGCAATTCGTTGTGGTTTTAAAAAGTAATTTTCCACGCATCATAATTTCTGTTGACGTTTTTTTAGAAGATGATTTGATTAGGTTGTAATACATATGAGTATGGAATAGCTGTGATAGTAAGGATTGGATGTAAAGTGATTCCGGGTTAAATTCCATATTTCCTTAAAAGACAACAGTTACTTTTAAAAAAAATTAAGAGGTATGTTCTTTTAATCGTGCTATAATTCGACTCTGGATTCATATATTATATTAGGAAATAGAATGATGTGAATTGTCCTATGTTTATTAACCTATTCAGTAATCAAATTAAATCAATTGCATATATCAAAAAGAAATAATATTTTATTTGATCAAAAGGGTTTCTGTCATTGTATGTTATTATGTCTAAGGTTGTAAATTGTGAGGTCTTTTGGTATGTAAATAAAACAAAAATGTGGTAACCTTGACTGTTTGAAGAATGATTGAGAGGAGAGCAGCTTCGCTGTCTTGACATTTTATTTTTCAATAAGCAGCTGTGAGAGGGAAAAAAGAAGAAGTTTAATATATGAAATTTAATTTTAGAAATTTTGTGTGAGGAGCTGTTGATTTTTGAATTCTTTTTTCCAAAAAAACATTAATTTTTAATTTAAAATATAATTTTTTCCCAAAAACCAAGCCCATTTCGAATCCAGCGGACACTCCCCCTCTTCACTCTACTTCGAGTCCTCTACAACTCCCTTACAAATCCGCAGCGTTACTATCCGGGATTCTTATTCCCGCTTTTTTTAATGGAGCATTTTGTTTGGGATGGGAAGGTTTATAAATTTAAGGAGTTACGTCATTGGCACGCCATTTTTTTAATGCCATAGTGAAACTGCCAGTACCCATTTCAGTACATATAGTCCCTTTTTAAATTTGACATTTCCCCGGTGCCATAATAGTTGAGTCTTGTAAATAGTAATCATTTTTGGTTTGTAAAAAAAAATGAATGCCGTAACCCTGGCAATTTGAAAAATGTTTAAGAGCAGCTTAGCTGTTATGAGCTGTTCATTAAATCAGCTGTGAGATTAAGGAAATAAACACAAGTCCCACTTTGTATCAAGCAAGGACACTGTCAGGAATAAGTACTCCGTTTTCGATCCTCAATTTCTATCTGAGTCCAATAAGGCCTTACACTTATAACTCATCAGCGGATCTCTCCGTCATTTATGAGCACACACATTAAGAATGAAAGAATAATCACGACACTTGAGAAAATGAAAAACAACGTCCAAAATACCAACAACAACACAACTCACACGTTAACAAAATGCTAAGGATTTACAAACTTACCTATGTGAGTACCAAAGTTGGGTTTACCCATGTGTTGAGCTTAAGAGAAAGACAAGATACGGATCCCTTTTTTACTATAAAGGTAACATTAAGGTTTTATTTTTTTCGGGAAAAAATGTAGTTTTAATGGATACTTTTAATATTATCTTTTGAATGATGTAATTCTGTACCATTGATATTGTTGAAAGATTTTAAGAATGATTTTATATTCATTAATTAATTATTATCTTGATTTTAACATTAAACCCGGGGTCCAAGGGAAAGTGGTCGCAAATCCCTCCTAAAATCTATTACTAAAATTTTCATAAAAATATATTTTTGTATTACGAGAGCAGGTAGAATATAGTTACTTGGGATTTTCCAAGGAAATGCCAAAATATGATTTAAATGAATACTTTGTATTGAAGGAAATAAAAATCGAAAAAATAACTGCTAATACATAAATATTTATTTAAATGTCTCGTATTATTAGATAACACCAAACAATCTTTAGAGGCAGTGTTTTGGAAGTGTGATAATATTTATTAGTGTTGAGACTCTGCTCAAGACCGATTTGGACCGATATTTCGGTCCAAACTACGATATGTTTTTTTTTTCGAGCTCAATATATGGACCGGTTTCACCCCTATCCGTGTTTTTGAGTTGTGCTAATATGATTTATGAAACACATAACATTATTGTAGGTTGAAATTCACAATCTTAAACAGTACATCACCAGGGACATCGGCAGGGGGTGGATTGGAGGGGCTGTAGCCTCTCAAATATTTTTTCTTAAAAAAATGTATTATTTGATTTTTTTTTAACAGCTGTGGATTTTTGAATTTTTTTTTCAAAAACTGTAATATTTCAATTTTTTTATAAGTTTGATTTTTTTGTGAGTAGCTATGGGTTTTTGAAAAAAAATATAAAAAATTTAATTTCTGAATTTTTTTTCGAAAAAAATTTAATCTTTTGTGAAACCCCGTGTATTTTTGAAATTTTTTGAGAATAGCTATGGATTTTGAACTTTTTGTGCATAGCTGTAGAATGAAGATTTTGGAATTTTTTGTGAATAGCTGTGAATTCTGATTTTTTTTTATTTTTTAGAGTTAATTTTTGAAATTTTTTCCAAAAATAATTTAATTTTTAAATTTTTCATTAAAAAAATCCAAAAACTTAGCCCCTTCCCCAAAAAATATAATCCAGGGTACGCTCCTGATCACTATTCCTCTATAAAATCTATGTATACCTAATTTTAAATAAGACTGATTCAGAACAAAGTTTTTTTTTACGAGCCGATCTAGATCGAACTTCCTTAAATTTCAGTACACTAAAATTCATAAGGATTTAGGATTTTAAGATCAAACCCCAACACTTATGTTTTTCAAAAAGCTACTGATTCTATTTAATATATTTGATAAATATTTAACAAATATGATTAAAATCCGTTAATGAACTTATTCAAACAAACTATTTTTCAAAAATTCGTTTTTTCAGCCATTACATAAAAAAAAAGTTTCTGGATCATTTTGTTTGATTGCAGTTTGTATCCAATAATACATTTCATAATATAAGGATAATAAATTAAGACTTTTTTACAATTATATAATACAAAATGGATTAGTAAAGCTATTGGGTTGTTAAATTGCAGAAAATGAAGAAACTCGAAGAAATACGTGACAAACAAATCATTCTCCCCCTCACCCTTATAACCTTTTTTTAACGGTGCAATTGTGTTTACCATTTAAATATCCTAAGGCCCGATACGCCGGTTCTTCAGTGCAACGGCCCTAACTAACCATATAGCTGGGATTGAATAATATAAAAACGAAGAAAACAATAAATGATAGCTAGAACCGATCAAAATGAGTTCTAGCCAAAGACCTTCAGATTGGGGGTACAATCATACACTAATATATTGATTCTTTAAGGGATTAAACTAAAAATGGGTACATAATTAATAAAATGTACAAACACGTAAAATCTACTTAAATAAAAGGTACTATCTAATTAAAAACAAATCCCTACGTCATTAGATAAAAGCACATAAAAGACAATACATAACATTCAACTTCAGGTATTTTGTCTCTTGAAAGAAGATATGTTGAGCAAGTGAAAGGAGATAGTTAGTAACTATGTCCTTTCAGTTGTTATAGTTACCACAAAAGACCGATGAGGATCGGTCCTAGTGCCCACAAATAATATTAGACCAGATTGATAGGACTGCAGTCTTTTTTGTTGTTTTTTAGACCGATCCAACAATTAAAAAGGACGTGGGATTTTTTTGTAGACCGAATTTGACGACTAGACGGGTCCATGCCGAAGTTGAACCGAATTAGTTAAAATGGTAAAGCTATCATTTCGGTCTAAGATTTCCCAGACCGATCCCCAACACTAGTAATAACGTATATCTCCAGTATGCATAGTGTCAAATCAAAGGAATATATTTGTGTTTCTCTCATAATAAACAACTAAGTAGAATGAAGTATTTCTTTGATATTCCTCTAAAAAAATGAATAATGATATATATTACACGTCACTATAAAAACAATCTTGATCAAACTCAAGAAAAGGAGAATATCCCCTTTCATTTTTTTCTTAAACATATATATATAAAATGTACATATACTGGCCAATATTTCATGGACATATTTGATTCAATTATAGGCTGTGAATCATGTTTATGAGATGATTTAAGACATCCTAGAAATTTAGCTATCGTTTAGAACTTTTATTTGTTTCAAGCCATATGTGGGCCAGTGTAAATATATTCTTTCATTGTGACGATTAATTTTTTCTGCTCTAAGTGCAATTTGCCACACACCCAAAGGGTTACTAAGAATATTTTTTTTGATATAAACTGGCGATAATTTGTCAAAGTATACAAACGTAAATACTACATTTTTTATAGAATAAATAACAAGTTATTTTGTCATCACGGATCCTGCAAGAAGTTCCGGTCTTCCATCCTATGCAATATTTTCAAATAAATTAATAATTATATTCAGGGGCGTCCGCAGGGGGTGAGTTGGAGGGGCAATTTTTCGTCCTTACTAGAAAATTTAAATTTTAAAATTACACATTTAATTTAATTTTACAAAAAAAAAATTCAAAAGTATTAAAATTACACATTTCATTTAATTAAAAAAATAAAAATCAAAAGATTTAAAATTACACATTTAATTTAATTTTACAAAAAAAAAAATTGAAATTACACATTTAATTTTACAAAAAAAAATTTTTCAAACAATTTAATTTTTCTCCCAAAAAAAATTTTGATATTTGAAATTTTTTCAAAAAATTTAATTTTTTATGTTATGGATTTATGAAATTTTTTGAGAATATCTATAGATTTTTGAAATTTAAAACAAATTTAACTTTTTGTGAATAACTGTGGATTTGGATTTTTTTCTCAAAAAAATTAATATTTGAAATTGAATTTTAAAATTTTTTTCCTAAAAAGTTATATTTGAAATTTAATTTTTGAAACTTTTTTCTAAAAAAAATATTGATATTTTAAATTTAATTTTGAAATTGAAAAAAAAAATCATCCGAAAACCAAGAATCCCTCCCAAAAAAAAATATATATATGCCCCTGATATTAAGTAGTATTCAAAGTTTAAAAAATCTACGTGTACTACGTCTACTTCTAATAATTGTTGTTATTCCTCTATTTTTTCCCTTTTTCCTCCCATTGATAGCAATTGTGGACGTCTTCACTCAAAACATACTAACAGGATGAAAGAAAAAATCTAGAGCCATCAATCAGCAAACAAATTCTCTAATCATTCCATATACATAAACTAGTTCATGTTACTCGTTTTCTTTTTCTATTTGTTCTCGTAAATTACTCCGTTCTTTTTTCCTCTCTCTCTCATTCATCTAATGATTTTGGTTGTCACGCCGGGAGTAGAAGAAACAAGTTGTTGCCTCCTCTTTTATTACTTCTGATATTAATTGTAAAGCCCTGTCTGCACTCAGTCACTAACTCCATGTTTGTATTCTGTACAAAGAGGAAAGCAGGAAGAGATTCATTCTCCACAATCAAGTTTTGTAGTTTTCTCTGATTACAGTTCAGCATTTCTATAGATATCCATTTTGAGCATACCTTAATAAAAGAGTAATTTCCTTGTTTATTCGGCCAAGTCCAGTCTTAAAACCAGTCCTTAACACCCTCGGTCCTTCGGACTTCAGTACTAGAACTGATTAAAAAAAATGAGAAATAAAGTTGAGTGATATCCTCAAGGACCAAACTTAATCAGTTTTAGGGCTGAGCTGTACTGGATCGAGACTATACTGGACGGGACTGTAGTGTTCAGTTGTGCCGGTAATAGTCCGGAGTAAGGATGCATTGAAAACAGTATTATACTGAAATAGTATTGGCAGCTTATACTTTTATCTAGTGCTGTATCTGTCCTTACTTATTGGTCCGGATCAGTACAGAAGTAGGAGTGGTCCTATTTTGTGCATTTAGTCTTCCTTAAGACTGTAAGTACAAGAACTGAGAAATAAATCAACAAATTAAGTTGAGTGACGTAATCAAGGACCGAACTTTATAAGTAACTAGGACTGAACTGGACTGGATCGAGACTGAACTGAAGGTGACTGTACACTTCTTTTCTAAATAAGGACTGGCACAACACTAGATAAGGGTTCTTATATTAATTACTAGGGGTAGTACCCAGGATTATCCGGAGTTATTAGGCATAGATGAAGAGACAAACTTTCCTTTACTTTTATAGAAGGTAACTCCTTAAAAGAAAAAATCCTCACTGTTCATTTTTACATACTGTTATTATACCCTATGAATATATGTATACTTTTCTTTTTTAATTTGAAGCGCACGCTCGATGCTACATGCAATACACGTATTAATATGATGACTAAGTTGTTATTTCGTATATCCATACATGTAAATCCGGTGTGTTTTTTAGCTGACCCGTTAATTTGCTATTGGTAGTATGTAGAACGATTTTATTTTCCTATGCAGTTGTCATTATTATTTATTTCCTGAGAAGTTTCCTAAATAAATTCAATTATATTGAAAATCTGATTGAATGTAATTGAACATTCGTGTGTGTTCATAAAAGACGAGCGTAACCCTGAAGATTCGTTGCGGGGTTATAATTGTAAGTTCTTGTTCGACTCAGAGTAGAATTGGGGATTGCCATCAGAGTAATTCTTGCAAATGTCATTGGTTATATCCTTTTTTCCTTCTCGTTTGTCAAAACTGATTGTAGCTGATCTAATGACACGTCATGAGCATGATTCTTTCATGATTCTCCAAAAAATTCTTCAAATTGTTCGGGTTACAATGTTGATTTTCGCTTTTTTTTAACATGCCCATTCCACGCTGGATTTTCACCTTCGATTATATTATTTCGCTCTTGAGGAGGTAAGACCTAAGTATAAAGTGTAATGACAAGTATGTGTACTCATGAATAGTAATGAAAATCGCCACTATTTTTTTTTTTAGATTGGCAGCAAAAAGACATCATTTCTTGAGTTGATCTATCTTGTGTCTAAAAAGTAAAAGTTAAAAAGCTCCATTGTGTGAATCTCTGAAGAATCTATTCGTTAAATATTTAGTAATTCGTCATGAAAGGCTTTATAAATCACTGATGTCTTGGAGCAAGGAACAAGGAGGAAAGGCTCCAAAATCGATTGAAAAACTGAAAATCTGATTATTTGCGCAATTTTCTCTTAGTTATTACAATTTTTAATCTTGTCAGGTTTAGATTGGATGGAGGGCTCCCTAGTGGCCATTCTTCCTCATCAAATAGTTCATATATATATATATATATATTAATGAAGAAAGTGCTTAATATTAAAGAGAAAAGAAAAGAGAAGCATATATCTATATTATTAAAGCAAAGTTTGTCTGTTTTTGTTTGTTGGTTGACGCCTTATAACTCTGAATAATACCGGCTACTCAAGCTACTATTCTCTATGACGTCAATCCATTCAAAAATTCGTAATTCGATTTCCAAAAAAGAGGACCTGTTACACAATATTTTATTTTGCCCTTTACATATTTTTAATATGACTTTCATTTTAAGTCAAATGATAATGGAGTTACATAAATCAGATAGGTTATAAATGTATTAATAAAAAATCTTGGACACTCCGGTAAGGATGTTAAAAGAGGAAGGTGATTATAAAGCTTAAAAAAAAGTAGGGAAAGAAAGATCACGTCATCAATATTTGTACAAGATAGTGGTAAGGTTGTTCCCTTATCGGTATAGCGGTGTTAGCGACTCCGGTTCTTGAACCACTAGAACTGGAACTGACAGAGTAGAGCCAAGACCGCAATATATTCCTTATCGCTCTCGGGTCTTGTGCTTACTTTCGTTTGTTGTATTTTTTTGGTGTATTTACAACCTTTTAATATTCCATCTACATAATTTTACTGTAAGGAAAGGTTTCGAGAATAGTTTGTTACATGATGTTCCTCTATCCCTCTCCATTATATCAATAGAATGCTTGAAAATGAATAATCATAATGTTAGTCAATTGATTGGATCTGGAAAAGTGGTTATAAGCACCAGACGGTGTAAATAAAAGGGTGACCTGGTGGGGTGCATTATATCCGCTACTAAGCATGTGGGGCTCTATAATACGATAACTATAATATTTCAAAAGCCAGGGTTTCCCAAACTTTATAATGTCAAAGCCACCTATACTAAAACATTTTTAGCTGAGACCCTCTGTATACGAAACATGTACACTATGTATGTGTAGACTGTAAACAATCCTCAAAGGTCTTCATCTTCATGACGTAGTTACTAACTACGTCATTTCAGTGGTTGTAGTTACCATAATAGATCAATCAGGATTGGTCCAATGACTGACTAATTTCATTAGTGCAGCAATTCAATTTTTTATTCCGATCCAACACTACATACGGCATAAGAGAAAATAAAAAAAATGATAATGTGATGGCATCTGTAGTATCATAAAAAGCATCACCTTGCATTGGAAAAGGATTTATCTACGACCATATATCTCCTCAAGCTAAGAGGAGCGTTTAGTAACTTTGTTTTTTGGCTTTATGTATTATTTCGTATTCATTTATTGTGAATGTACATATAAATATTAAAATAGATTATTCATACTCGATGAATAATTTAATGCTTTAATTATAGAAAGGTAGTGTGTATATAGTAGGATTGTCACAAATTATTGATATCATAAGGTATTGTGATACGATATCAAATGTATACTAGGGTGAAGCGTTTTCCACTTTTTTCAAATTAATTTCCTGTGGTGCCATGGAATGAATTTGACACTAAAAGTGACAAAATAATATTTAATTAATTATTCTTTGATTTTGTTTTTGGTTTGTGCCGTTCTGAAGATTTTAAATCTCATTTTAGAGTTCTTAATACTTTTTATTACAAAAAAAAAAAGAGATTGGAAAACTCAAAAATCCCCAATGTTTAATAATATTGCTTGAAGCAATCTGTGTAAAACTTAAAACCCTTGGCCCTTCCCAGTATAAACTTCAAACACAGTCTATTTCAAAAATCAAAAAAACTAGTTCAAACGGCGGTGTATCGCTAAGACAAGTACCCAGTGCATAGTCTTATCAGGTGTCGATTCCCTCGTCTCACTTGATACGTCATGTCTATTTCATCATTTATTATTTTTGATACATTTTTTCCAAAATTTTCATATTTGAAATTTAAAAAAAAAAGAAAAAAAAATCCAAAAACCAAGCCCACCCAAAATATGATCCTGCAGACGCCTTTGTAAGTTATAACCTTATTAGAAAGCAAAAAAATTATTAATTGCGTTCAATAACATATTTAAGTAAAGTGTAAAACAAGATTTATAAAATTCCGGCCTGCAAAATAAAATGCATACTCCAGTGCTTTAATACCAGTGAGGTTTAACTCATAAGTCATATGCTCTCCTTGACGACACCAAAATAGAAAGTACATGACTTTTATAAATACATTAGTTAAGTATTGAGTCAATTCTATTCACAAAAGAACATGGTGTCTCTTTGAAAACCAAACCATTTTTGATATTTTAAAAATAAATAATCCCAAGAAATCTACGCACAGGATGTTAAACTCAAGAACGGGGGCTACGGTGGAAACTCCTATAACATTCAAATTATCACCCTTTTCGGCTAATGATCCAGTATTGTGGTTTGCGCAAGTTGAAGCTGAATTTGCAACTAGAGGAATTAAGCTCGAAACTACAAAGTATTACTATGTGATTTCAGCCATTCAACCCAACGTTGCAAAAAGAATCCGAGAATTGATTGTAAAGATCCCTCCGGACCAGCCTTATACACAAATTAAAAAAGTTCTCATTGAAGGGGTCAAAATGAATGACGAGGAAGATATTTTAAGTAGTATAGATCTTGGGGATCAGAAACCTACACAACAGCTTTGTAAACTTGATAAACTAGTTAGTGATAATCAAATGAATGAATCTGCACTAAAGAAAATATTTTTGGATAAACTTCCCAAAAATGTTCGAATCATTTTGGATGTTTTACCAAAGGATACTAACTTGAAAGTTTTGTCTGAACTGGCTGATAGAGTGATGAAATTGGAGGCATCCAATAATTCTTTTCCGTTCAAAGAGAAAGATTTGAAAAATCTTAGGAAGGAATTGTCAGAATTGAAAGAAGAAATTTGCAGTTTAAGGAAGAACATGGATCGTGGACGTTCAAGTGGAAGAATGAGGGATTTATCAAAAATGAGCTCAGGTCGTAATGGTGTGTGCGCCTTTCATTATAACTATGGATTAAGAGCATATAATTGTAAAAAAACCTTGCAACTTTTTAGAACAAGAAGAAGTTCAAACAGATCAATAACTTACATCCAAGGTTCAAGCATGAACAATACATAAATTAGATATGCACTCAGCACATTTCTAATGTTAATTTTGTTAGCTATGGTTAGACGAAATGTATTTGTCATATAATGTTTTTAGGGGATTACGGGACGAAACGAAACATACTTTTTGAATGTACCTAAATTGTGACTAAAAGATTTTTTTTAATTTTCTTCACAAAATACAAAAAAGGTTAAATATGAAGAAGACATGACGAAATTAACACTGCACCGTAATCATTAATCACTCAATATTAAAATATTTACATTTATTATACAAACTGCATTAAAAAAAAAACAATCAATGAAATGAAAAATATAACGACTATTATTTAGCAAATATCATTATTCGCCGCTAGTAATTTTGCCATATACATTTTCCCTTTTGGAGATTTTGCCGCATTAAATATTTAAAGCCTTTTATGTTTTTACAATATTTGTTCCTACTTTACATTTAGTCTTTATCTTTACTAAGGATTAGAAAAAAAATAATGAGAAATCAAGAAGGATTAGTGCTTATAAGGACGGAGGAGGAGGGAAGCATCAGGGGCGTCCGCAAGGGGTAGGTTGAAAAGGCTGTAGCCCCCCCCCCAAGGATTTATTGCTTTTCACTACAAAATTTAATATTTGAAATTTAATTTAATTTTTCAAATTTTTTCCTTATAAATGTAATTTTCTGTGAATAGCTATAGATTTTTGAAATTTTTCTACAAAAAGTTTAATTTTAATTTTTTTTATTTGCAATATAATTTTGGAATTTTTTCATTATTTGCCAAAAAATTGATTTTTTTGTAAACAGGTGTGAATTTATTTTTTTTTTATTTTTTTTTGTGAATAACTGTGGATTTTTGAAATTTTTTTACAAAAAATTTAAAATTCAATTTTTGGAAAAATGTTAACAAAAAATATAGAATTTAATTTTTGGAAAAATGTTAACAAAAAATATAGAATTTAATTTTTGGAAAAATATTTACAAAAAATTAATTTTTGGAAAAATGTTTACAAAAAATATAAAATTTAATTTTTGGAAATTTTTTCCAAAAAATTTGATTTTTGGTAAGCAGTTGTAGATTTTTAATTTTTTTGAAAATGACTATAGATTTTTGAAATCTTTTTCCTAAAAATGTATTATTTGATATTCATTTCAAAAAAATTATTTTTATACTTTTTTTTACAAAAAATGTAGTTTTTGATTAATTTTTTTAAAAAGTTTAATATTTGAAATTAAATTTATGGAATTTTTTTCCAAAAATTGTAATTTTAATCAAGCTTCCCCCCCCCCTTTAAAAAATATATATATATGCATAATCCTGCAGACGTCTCTGGTTACGGATCTGGAATCGTGTATCTATTTTCAAAAGGCTCATTGACTAGTCGTGCAACCAGTGTATTTGCAAGTGGGGGAACCTAAAACTTCAAACCAACTAAAGAAACGGGACACACGTGTTCAATAGTTGAAAAATTCCTTGTTGCACAAAAACATTTTTTTTTGTAGGCCAGATGTACTGTTTAGTTATTATTTGGAGATATTTGGAGATTAATTGAAAACTCCTCTTCTCTTTGATTCCTGGATATTTAAAAAAGGAAAATTCAAAGAATAAAATGATTTCTTCTTTCCCCGCAACAATTTTAAGGTGTGTGAGGCCTGCTTCATCAATCATCCCTCTTTATCATACATGCAAATCCCGTATGTTTTTTAGCTGGCCCGTTAATTTGCTATTGGTAGTTCAAAAAACGAGTTTTATTTTCCATAGGAGTTGTCATTATTATTTAATTCCGTAGTAGTGAACATTCAATTATATTGATAATCTGATTGAACATTAGTGTGTGTTCATAAAAGACGGAGCGTAACCCTGAAGATTTGTTGCAGAGTTATAATTGTAAGTTCTTGTTCGACTCCAAGTAGAATTGGAGATCGATATCGGAGTAATTCTTGCCGATATCCTTGTTTAACTTTATCCTTCCTCTCTTGTCACAGGGGATTGTAGCTGATCTAACGAAACGTCATGATCATTATTCTTTCTCTCCTCCAAAACATTCTTCAAGTTTTAGGGTTCCCATGTTGACTTTCAGTTGATTTTTTTTAACAATACCATTCCATACTAGATTTTTACCTTTGCGTACATCTAAATTGAATGTACAAATTACATAGAGACAAACTTTGCTTTAATAACATAATGTTGAAAAAGAAGCATTATATTTTCTTTTAAAGATCTCAGACAGGAGATTTGTCGTCATTTTCTTTACTTTTTGATTTACACTCCCGAGAATTTCGACAATTTTCACATTTCTAAGAATATACATATATACAACTCCATTCTTCTTAAATTGTAATATGTATAATTACTATATCTAACACTTTTCAAGCCATTGCTTAGTTTGAACGGTATTTTTTGCCAAACTTAAAACATGAAATTGTTTTTGATCCATTGTTTTGGAAATAACAAAAATAGAGTATTACATAACACAATAACTCACAAACTAAAGAACTAATTACCATTAAATTTTGACAGCTGTCTTTTGAAGGTTGGTACTTACTGAAAATGAAGAGAATTAAAAAAAAAAAAAAATAGAGCTATCTATGTGTGAAGCCCGGGAATTTTCAGCCCATGTGTTATATATGCATTTGATAAAATTTTTGAGGAATCTTTAGCCCTCCCCTCCCCCCAAAAAAGAGGCTAGCGACGCCCATGACGATAACTATAAAAATTTCACAAAAGCCCCTATGGTTATGCTTTGACTGATTTTTAATATTTTAGAATACTATAATTACAAGTAATGTATTTAGAAATACACACAAGAGGGTTTCACGCTTCATTGAGCACGGTTACTAACTTGAACTCCTATTGACACATAAAGTGTGATTTGTGCCTGACACTTGCAGTAATAACAACAACATGATATACATAGTTTTGAATTTTTAGAGGAACTTATAATTTGTGATGTGCTTCTTTACCCAAAAATCGTTTTATTCCAGTCTAAAGATATGCAACAAAGCAGCAAAACGTCGTATCTGTTAGTATGAAGAGATTTCTTTGTCCGCGTGAGGGGTAGATTTATGGGAGTGGAGGGGGATTGCAGATACATCACTCCAAAGTGCTCAATACTCTCCTATTGACAAAACTCTTGAGTACAACGACAGCATAAGAATAACCCAAACAATAAATTAACTATAGAAAAAGAAAAAAGAACGTTAAAAAAATATAAAATCTGTAATCGAACAATTTGCTAAAAAAAAACAGTCGATAAACCTAAAAATTTAAGAGTTTCTGATATAAATTATTATTAAATTTTATTAATTACAACGTAAAGTTTGTCTGTAGGTCGGTGGATGACTCGTTTCCAACAGCGAGTCTGTGTAGCTATAGTTCAGAGCAGCATATTAATAAATATAAGAAAAGGTACTCTCTAGAGCACAAAACCTCTTTCTTTAACCTTGCAAAAAAAGATAACTTTTTTTTTGCATTGACCTTGACCTCTCAAAATTGTATGGCCTCTTACTGTAACCATATGTAATTATCTTGCCACGTTTGATTAAAAACTAATCATGATGACTAACAAACAAACTAACAGGGAAAAAATATAGGCGTCGTCCAATTTTGTTGGCGGAGGTAATAAGTAATAATGAATAGGTTTAGCAACGAGTGTGTGTACTTAGATATTGTTCAGTGTCTCATATTAAAAAAGACATGAGAAGGGGATTATATATATTTAAAGTTGTAGATCCTAAATATTTTTTAGGGAGCGATTATTGCTGAGGTTGCCAACGTTATCAATATTTTTTTCAATTTTTTATAATTACTTCGTTCTTTCTTGAAGAGAGAACATTTAAGTATTGAGTAATTACGTAGAAGGGTGCTTTTGAAAAATAGATTGTAACACTTGTTACAGCAATTGCACCTCTTGGTAAATAAAACAAAAAAAAAAAAATCTTATTTCAGAACGCAAGTCAAAACCATCTTTGCAATACATAAAATGTGAGGCTCTGCTTTGTGTGAAAATGTTTTGTTCCTTACACCATTCCTTGAAATTTTTTGTTAATATGAAACAGAAACATATTGGAATTGTTATTTTTTCTTTATTGTAGTACATATTTAATTAAAATACTACAACTGCGTATAAATATTTGTTATTATTTACGCTTTTAATCATGTACTCATAACTTGTCAAAGATGCACTATGTAGATTCTTAACCTACTATATATAGTAAGTCCATTTTCGATAAAAGTTGGATAAAAATAACCTTTTTCCCCCACATATTGGTGTTCTATGGGTATCAAATAACAAAATTATAAGCATTATTTATGTGAAAAAAGTTCGGCACTTATGGGTGAAATACTGAATACCTTTTCTATTTTTTTAATTAAGTTTTTTTTATTGCAGACTAATCAGCTTATAGAGTAATGTTCATAGCATCTTCAACACCTCTAGCGGAGAAAAAAAGTTGTCGTATAACAAACTAAATTTGGAGAAATTTTGATCGGATGTGCTTCGAATCGCCACTTTGCTTATATGCTTGGTCCAGTCCAAAAATAGTTTAAGCATGAAGTCTCATAGTCTCACATGTCACAGCCATCTTTATGGCTAGAATTGTACGCGTTATATTTTTTTCTAATTGGTCATTTAAACAACCCATTTTATTTTCCAAAGCATTTTTTCTTTAATTCTGAAGGAGAGAACACACATTGGGCTAGCAACAAAGGATGTATGCAGGGGGAGATTTTGAAATTGCGAACACAAGCAAAAAATAAAGTTATATTCCTCATGAGTGTCTTATTTATTTCTCTTTTTGAATGGAAGAGTAAGAGATTCTATGCACAACATCTTACAAAAGTGATTCTGTTTCTCAAATTATTGTTTGACTTCGAGACGTTGTAAATATTTTACTTCGTCTAAGAAAAAAATAATGTGTTACTTAATGTTTACATTATAAATATAAACACATTCATTAATACAAGTGAATCAGACCCCTGTTAATCGACACTACCCATAAATGTAATTTTATAGATGAGTAAATTACCTTCTATGTAACCAGTAATGAGTATGAATCTTTACACTTAAAGTATCTTCCATGATACAAAAAAATCTTAATTGATGAGATTGAAAAGTAGTATTACATTTACACGACTTTCACGGGGAAAGATAAATGTTTATTTTGAGGTCTTTTCTTTTAAAGATTTAGAAAAACATATATATTTTTTTTATAAACTGAGCTCTTTGTTAGGTTAATTTTGGATCTTTTATCTTAGATAAGATAATTTTTTTGATGTTCTTTCGATTAGGCGCCACTAGATTACGGCTTTCCCTTCAAAATATTTATTGATGCTCTAAGGCTTTACATTTTTTTACTAAAAAAAAATTGATACTTGTTTCTAAGCTTTTTCTAATTTAGGGACATATAAGTGTCATAAGTTTCGCTATGAATACTTTCAAGAGAAAAAATGCTGGATATGACCTTAATGGTGGTACTTGATACATAATACATCATTGAAAAGTTAGCTAAAAAAAACTTTTCTTATAATAAATCTTTTAAGTTTAGAACTACGATGAAAAAAAAGTTGGCCATGATCTTAGTTTTTTTTACCTTAAATTTTTCAAAGTCGCTAGATTTTAATTATTTTTTTTACCCATATAAAAAAGGAAAGCCTATAAAGCTTTTAAAAAATGTATGTAGAGTGGTAGAATCATGGACTTTAGAGTAATTGTGTGATTTATATAGATCATAATTTCATTTAAATAGTAAAATGAATAAAATAAGATTTTATCGAACATATTCTTTTATAATAAAGTAGTACATAAAAACGTTATGATTTTTATCAATCAAATCATTACTACTAAGTCAATGACTATCAATGATACCACGTACCAAATTTGAGTCAAATCCGTCTCCTAGTGGAATGATCCATATAATAGGTATAGTTAAAAGAAATCCCTTATTTTTTCCAAGCGAGGGTTTTAGTAATGTGTATCTTGTGTTGTATTAGTACGATTTGTTTACATTAAATGATGTTAGAAAGATAAGATTTTATACTAAAAAAAACTATTTAGACAGTTTTTTGATTGTTCAACTTAGTATTGCTTGAACGAATGTCACAGATGGGGGCAGCAAAGAGAAAATACGCCGTATTTACAGTTTTACTTCCAACAACGCAAAAAGGGAAGCCAACCTACTGAAAATAAAGATAGTGTTTCTGGTATGTATACTGAAACAGGAATCATGCAAAACTTCGGTTTGGTCGATTCCGTTCCAATAATTTTAATGTCACAGATGCACTACGCCTTGGAAGATCAATTGTCAAAAATGTGGATAAAATAATGGAAATCATCGTGTCCAACCGTCATGTCCTCACTGTTTTGATTGCTAAGGAGATTAATGGAAAAAAAAATTACGATAAAAAATAGTGAACTTATTTTTACTACACCTTCCATTTAAGTATCAATATTCTTAAGAAGATATATGAATCAATAAAAAGATATTCACGAGAATACAAAGAACTAATTCTTTAGCAGCTTTCTAGATTAAAATAAATAAACAGATGAGATACTCTAGACGGACTCCTGTGGATATTTTACTATGAAAATCAATTCAGGCTTGCAAAAAATTGAAATAAAAGTACAATCTTATAAGATAAACACATAATATTTAAGTCATAAAATGACTCCGTAAGAGGAAGAATGTCCTGTGTTACTCTGGTTAAAGCAGCTTGTGCTCGATTTCTCTTTGGATTCCATTCCCTTGTTACGGTATGGAGAGTTGTGACACAAGAAGAGGACACCTATTGGAAAATTGGGATCGGAATTATTATTCAATTTCTTGAGGGTCTTCATTCCTTATGTTATCGGAAAGGAGAAGAGCTCAAATGGTTCTGTCCAAGTGTTCTTATTTACTTATGCACTCTTATCCCTGCGATTTGGATACTAGAGCTAAAGGCTAATCATAGGGAAACCCTGTGTTTATATATGGAGTTAGTTCAGGAACGAATGGATTCAAGTCTAATGGAGGATCAGATACGTACTTCAATGCTTATGGAAATTATGCAGGTGAAGAGAATGCTATTTATATTGCACCAGCGAGGCTGGTATGTTTATATTTGCTAGGGGGGAAGGGGGTGAATTGTACATAGAGTTGACATTTTGTAAGGAAAAATAAAGTTAGAAACTAGAAAAGGAAAAACGTTTGTTCTGCATGAACTTTCTCTTTTTTTGTTCATTATTTAATAGTCTTAACTTCTTACGATAATTTTTGGGGGTAAAAAAAATTATGAAAGGTAGTATCAACCCTGGTGACGTCAGAGTCGTGCAACTATACAATTTCATTAATATAATTTATATTAGTCTAAGGTTCATTCCGAGGCAGCCAAATGTATCCCTCGAAAACAGCTTTGTTTTTTTTTCTTCAAATTTGGCACATATTTTAGTATTAGTAAAAAACTCAGAAATCCTAAATTTCAGCCTATAAAAATGGCTTTGTTTCATTTTTTTCAGATAAAAATTTTGACCTCGTGACCTTATGGGTAAAAACTCAACAGATGGACAAAAAAAATGTTACAATTCGAAGCACCTTTACTTAATAAATGTCAAAAAATGAAAATCATGTCGTAAAATATAATTTATTTTTTCACCCAAAGAAAATTTAAAATATAGTATTTATAAAAAAAATTACATTCTGCCAAAAATGTCAAATTTTGAATTACGGCAAAGAATCATATATTATCACAGTTCTAAATCTTTTTATTATTGAAAAATTCAATTGAAATCAGTTAATTTAAAAATTCCTCGTCGTAGTTTTGGGTTATAATTCTGTCAATATAAATGGATATGATTTCCCCTTGATTGACATATATTAGTTTTTAGCTGACGAAATATTCAGTAAATTCATAAATGTTCAGATTACCAACTAAAAAAAGGACTCCCACTTTCTAAGGCATGTTTTTTACACCTCTAGCAAAGAATGTGTGTAGTAAAGCTAAGCACGTCATATTAAAATGAATGACAAAGAGGATTTTTGGGGGGCTATAAGGGTACGTCGTTGTTGGACTCGGAGTATAATGGAGGATCAAAAACGGAGTAATTCCTTTGGAGCGTCCACAGGGGGTGGGTTGGAGGGCTATAGACCACCAAATTAAGGAATTTGGGCTTTTACTACAAAAAAAAAAAACTTCGTCATTCGGGAAAATATGCAACAGAGCAAAAAATTTAATCCTTGAATTGTTTTCAAAGATTTTATGTTTTGTATTTTTTTCGAAAAATAATCCCCTCCCCCCCCCAATATAAATCTGCATATCTGCCCCTGTTTTTGCCTATGTCCTTGCTTGATACGGAGTGGGATGTGTTTATTTCCATCCTCTCACGGCTGCTTGCAGATGATCTAATCAAACGTAATGCTAGCTAATCTCCTTTTCCTTCAACACATTCTTCAAATTGTTAGGGTTACTATGTTGATTTTTATTGCTTTTTTTACATATCGAAAATGCTTACGAATTACAACCCTATGTATGTATAGTGTTTATATTTCATTACGTAATAAATGGACTAAGGAAGTATATAGATTTTATTCTTAGTATTTTCATTCACCATGTACCCTTACTGTTTATAACGAATACCTATAATAATATACCTATATGCGTTCATTAATACATTCAAATAAGTATACAAGTGTATTTGAAATGCCAAAAAAATAAATAAATAATCAAATCATAGGTACCTTATTTAGTATTGAAAACATTCACTTAACACAATTATTTTTTTAGCGATGAATAAACAGGAAATATATTTACATTTGCATAAATAAACTAACTTGTAAACTACCTATGTAGAATGTGTACATATTTAACTTCCAATAAAAGTGTTACTATAATAAAAAGAAATAAACAATGGTATGTAAATAACTAACTAAAATAAACACATGTTTATAAAAGTAAAAAAAAAAGGCCTTTTTCTCCACCCCAATATGTATGAACAACAAAGTCTTCAAAGTCAATGAAATTAAACTGCAAGTCATTAAATATGTAGATCAAAAGAATTCCCTCAAAGTAAAACATATGTAGGAAGTTGGGGAAAACAAAACCTCCTTCATTAGAGGTCAATATGTTTATACGTGATCGGTAATCTTGCCGCCTACATTTTAGCCTCTTGCAAGGTTGAAAGAAATACAAGGTTTTACCTTAACCAATGATGAAAGTTCAGTGTAGAATGGCCATATAAAAAATATAAAAGAAACCGAAAATCGAAATGGTAACTATTTGATGAATGTTCTGTTCATTCTACAAATAAGTGGGTAGGGTTTTTACAAATTCTTGCAAGCACGATTACATTGTATAATCTTGTAACAATGATTTTTTGGCCGGGAGTTATAAGTCAAGGGGTCCACAGGGATGAGTTGGAGGGGTTGTAGCCCTTCCGAATAAAGGAAGTATTTTTGTGTTTGCCATGGAATGAGGATTTTTTTTTTTTTTGTGTTTAGAATCTCTAAATTTTTTTCATAAAAAGCCCTCCCCAAATTATAAAATCCTCCGGAGAACCCTGTAAGTGTTTATCTTTGCTAGACTCGGAGTAGAATTGATGATCGACCTCGGAGTAGTTCAACCCTATAAGTTCTTCCTATATACGGTGTGAGATTGATGTTTATTTGTTTCCTCTCACAGATGCTTACAGCTGATCTAATAAATTGACATTACAACTAAGCTACTCTCTTTCGAAACATTCTTCAAATTGAAAGGGTGGTCACGCTCATATTTTTCTGTTTCTTTTATTTTTAAATACCAGTAGGACATACGAGGTTGGTCTGTAAAGTGAAAATACAAGTACTCGTAAATAAAAGCTAGTCACATCTTTTAGCATCTGTTGAAGGTTACTCACCAAAATTTTACCCATTTTGGGCGTGCAGTTGTTATGTAATAATCGTTTGAGTGAGTGGATGTGAGTTTTTTTTGTATAAATGGACAAAATCGATTATCCCTCAGTTGGTGCAGTTTAGATACAATAAATCTGAGTTTTGGCGTTAGATTAATTTACTGTATATGAAACTTGGATACTCCATTATACAACCGAAACAAAAATATAGTCCAAACAGATATTTTCCTCTAATGAAGAGGGCGTGAATAATTATTTTGAAGATAACTCTATCGATAAAAAGAATGATATTTTTAATGGTAAAGTTAAAGTTCAAACCTATCATATGTAAACATAAAAACTTTGCCAAATATGTCATACGGTAATATATCCAAGAAGCGAATTACTAGAGATGAAAAAGTATGCAGCATGCTTACCTAGAACCATGTTATGTCTGTATGTTAAAGTGGTTTGTGTTTTAACTTTTTTTCTAATTTCGAATACGTCTAGTGCGGAAAAGTATTCAATTGTTAATTGTAAATAATAAAAAATACGCAGATCATAAAATTTATTTACGTTATTTATTCTTTTGTTCTATAATATTACTTTAGAAAAATCTATATAAATATGTATTATAGATTAGAAAAATATATATCAAATAGTGTTTTATGCAAAAATAGAACAATGTTCCATTTTAATATTTATTATATACTAAATTTTATATTCGAGTACTACTATAGCTTTTAAACCAGGGATGTTTAACCTTTTAATATAATAGACCACATTACCAATAGAAATATTTTAATGGGCCATATAACCTATTAGATCAACTTAAATGAAAAACTATTAAATACATATTTTTTTCAAATTTGGGCCAAATATAAAAAAAGGCCACTAATTTTTCAAGGCCAAACTGCTTAAAAAGACCAATCTGGTAACCCTGTTGAGGGGTGTCTACTGGGTTATATTTTTTTTTTTTTGTGAGGGGTGTCTGGTTTCTTGAAACTTTTTGAAAAAACAAAAAATTTCTCTATATTTCAAAAATTCCTTTATTTGGGGAATTATTTTTTATTACGTATTTATGTGCATTCTACGGATTTTGATGATATTTTGACAATTTTGCTTAAAAATACTACTTAAAGTGAGAATGGATAATGGCCCATATTTAAACACTAAGCGTGCCACAATGCAGCCCGCATGCAACAAGTTGCGCATCCTTGTTCTAAACTATAGATATAAAATCGAAGTACACACTTGTCTTGTCACAATATAAATAAATATTTTTGTATTGTTTCAGGTAGGAACATTAATATCGGTATTTTGATACGTTCCGGTACTTTTCGACTAGAACAAACAAACAAATAATATGTCGTCCACTTACATTCACATGAACTTTATAGTATGTGTTGACAGTTTTGAAGGAAACAAAGAGCTAGAGCAAGACATATGGTACTCCTGAAGTAGGATCCTTGTTAATATCAGTTGCCTGTTATATGAATTACTTGCTTTATTAGGTAGAACCATCAACATTTAAAATAACATTAGAGCAGGGAAAACACTATAATTATATTTAAACTTTTATAATTGAATTGTTTTGCTTTTTAAAACAATTTACAACAAAATTCTTACTTCATAGAGGGAAGTTAACACCACGACGACTTATTAAATAATGAATAAAAAAGAAGAAAAATCACAAACAACAGTCGTTTTTCCCTTTCTAATTTCAATAAGTAGTTTTTTCATTACAAACATATCAACTTTAGTCATAGCTCGGTTCAGCTGATTTGATGAAATAGCATTACAGCTAAGCTGCTCTCCTCTGTCAGCGTGACCACGTTCATTTTTGGGTTTTTTTTTGTATAAATGTATCTTTAGAATCCATGCCTTAGAAAATTAGTATAAAAAAATAGACCAAGAATGTCAAAACATAACAAATCCTTTTGGAGATATAGATAGATCTGGTGCGTCAACATAAAAACAATCTTGAACAAAAATCAAGAAAATGAGATATCCCAATTAATTTTTTTACTTCATATACTATACATACAACCCCCATTGTCGTCACTAACCTCTTTTTGGGAGGCTAAATCCCCCCCAAGAAAAGTGTCTGAAGCGCCCCCAAATTTTTTGTTACATATATACTCTGTACAAGTTGCAACTTGTATAAACACATTGTACAAATTGCAATTTATTCGTCTTAAAATGTTTAAAATTTACTGTAGATATTCAAAATTAATCATCTCATATTTGGTTGCAATTTGTACAAGTTATGGTTTTATAAGTTTCGCAGAATATATATAAAATATAAATAATTATATAAAGGTGTTGATAATTATTCATCAATGATGAAAGCTAGCAACGGCCCTCCATGCAGCTCAACATTTCATGGACATATTTGACTCAATTATATTAAATTAATTTTAGCAATAATTTAGAACTAATATTGGTATCTATATGACATTTAAAGTAAAATCTTTCAATTTATCATTCTTTTGTTATGACGATCAATTTTGTTTAATTTAAGTGATCTAATTTGAAGGCTTAATAATAATAAATTGTTGATAGAAATGAATGATAATTAGTCGAAGAATACAAATTTAATCCATAACCAATTTTGAGAAAAATTTATCGAAGTTGATTTTTTTTGACGGGACACATATTTTATAGAATAATTCTAAAGACTTATTCGTCTGTGTGTGTCGGAAACAGCGGTGTCCACAGGGGGTGGGCTGAAAGGGCTGTATCCCACTCCCAAATTATGGAATTATTACTTTTTACGATAATTTTTTCTTCGTCATTCCGGAAAATTATGTAGTAGAGCAAAACATTTAATATTTGAATTTTTTTGCAAATAGTAAGTGAATTATTGATTTTTTTCCCAAAAAATTTAACATTTTACATATAATTTATGTATTTAAAAAAAATTCAAATTTCTGGGAATATCTATGGATTTCTGGAATTTTTTTCAAAGAAATTCCAGAACCAAGCCCTCCTTCCCACTCAAAAAAAAAAAATATATATATATAATCTTTTCTGACGACCCTGGTAAATGTCTCTAAAGGTTCAACTAATTATTTGTATTACCGTTTAGACTTTTTGTTTAATTTTATATACTTGCTATTAAGAATTATGTAATTAAGTAAAATCAATGTGAAATGTCAAGGTAGATTTTACTAATATTATAAATTATTTCATGCAATAGTGATGGGACAACATTTTAACATTCATAAAGCGCTGAGTTGATGTTTACCTTTTGCAAAAAGTGCATAATATGTATTTTTGCCAAGTTAATCATATAATAAACGATGAATGTATTTTGACATTTATGTATGAGGATGTCATAAATTGTGCTTTTGATTGATAGGGATTTCTTGCTTAAAAACTGTGAAGAAATTAAATGATTTGATGTTTCAAGTTAATTGACTTTGATAATAGAGCGTTTTTACGTGACGTTACAATTTTGATCGTCTATTTTTAGGTTATAAACAACCAAGGTGACTAAATATAAGGTGTGTCGATAAGAAACTTGCATCACAGTCTGGTTTACGTAAGAAGACAACTTTTTTAATGACATCACAACGGAGCCAAGTTCAGTGTTACTGACTAGTGTTAACTCATATTATTTCAAGAATTATGTCTTCTTCTAGAGTAGGGATGGGCAACAACCATCATAAAGAGGGCCAATTTTTTTAGTCCTATCATTAGAGGGCCACGTAACCACGCCCTTCAAATAACTTGATATGACTGACTCTACAAATTATTCTCAATTAGAACACATAATATATGGTTTTGATATATGTACGTTTATTGCTCTAACATACAGATATTCTACATATAAATGCATTTTTACATGTCCTGAATAAGCAGCAAAGACAAAACATTTGCTTAAAGAAGGTGAAAAAAGAATCTCAGCTCTTTCATATAAAAAAGTTTCTTTAAAAAACCTTAGTCCAAATAGTTCACATTAAATAATTGCAGAATTAATGAATCCTAATGAGAGACCTGTGGTTTGGCCTGCTGGTTCACAATGAATTGGATGTCAATGTCAATTTTTATGGTCCAATGAGCATCAAATGAAACAGAGTATCATGCAGGCCGTACTGAGTGAGGTCGAGGCCGGTTGCGGCCCCTGGGCCGCCAGTTGTCCATCTCTGTTCTAGAAGTAATTTGTGCTGTGGCAACCTTTACAATAGACCCGTTTGTTTTTCAACTTTTTCGAACTTCGATTACGGGAAGTGCTCAAATGATGCCATATGATATGACAATTACTATTCAAAATTTCATTTTTCTACGATGTGAACTATAGATAGCACATCTTGCTCAAAGTTTGAAAAGAGACAAAATTTCTTTATTTCGCCAAAGAAGGATTGAAATACAGCCTTGATCATTATTTTGCATTAATTAGTTATGATAGACATTATTCTAACCTATAAATGAGATGAATATTGTGTGTTTTTTTAAACCTACCCTATGGAGCAAAAAGAGGAAATAACTTAAGGCAATTTTGATCTTTTCTTTCAGAAAATATGAAAAAAGTATGGAAGGTACACGGGGATCATATATTTTACTAACTTTTTTTTTATAGAAGGATTTTAGAAAAAACATTGTAAACACTATTTATAGGTTAAAAATGTATACCAAAATTACTTTATATAAAATAACTAAAAATGAATTTTAATATTTATATTCACTAAGTAAAGAGTTTTTGCCTTTTTTCATAATTTGATCGAGATGTGCTACCTAAAGATGAACACGTAGGACAATATAACTTTGCATAGATAATTTCCATACCGTATGACAACTTTTCCCAACTAGATATAATCAAAATTCGAAAAAAGTTGAAAATCAAACCGTTCTACTATACAAATCCATCAGATGTCCACTATTTTTGTATATTTATTTGATTTTTTTTTTTTTCATTAAAAACAACTTCTTATTTACGTGTTTAAAATAATTTTAGTATCGTAATCGTTTGAGCGACAAAATTTGCACTAATAGTATTTATCGTCTGATGAAAAATAAAATACTAGATTAATACAATTTGTTTTATCGAATTTTCTCTTAAATTGGCTACTCTGTGACGTAATCAATATAGCCAGTAAATAAAAGCAAAGACATCTTTTATCCACGCAACTTATATATAGTCGCCTTGATAAACAACTAAGTTTTATAACAATGAAACCCCATTTTTCAATTAATATTAAGGAAATGAGTAAACTATTATATGTCAAAATGGGACCAATACATAACCGGACTTACCCTTTACTGTCTATTACAATTTTGTCCTTATAATATCTGATCCTAAAATGTGTTAAAATATGTTAATGCATCGTTATATAAACTTTTATTGATATGGTATATAAATATTAACTATTACAAGGGAAATAATTATATTTTTTTTCTAATTATCCTACTTTTCTCGTCCCTAATCAATTTTGTAAAATAGTATTCTCAAATCTAGCTATTTTTAGTATATATTACTTCGATTTAATTATAATATTAGTGTATATTATTTGTTTCACGTATTTTTCAATGCAGATGTTAAGACTTTTTTATAATTAAAGCTATTTGATTAGGTTTAATCAAGATTTATTAGATATTATTTAATTTAAAAAGGAGGTTGCGCGATAAATGTAAAAAATTACGATTTTTTAATGCTCATAAAATAATTAATGTAAATCTAAGATTCAAATTTGAATCTTAAAAATATGTAATTAAAAAAGTCTGATAACTCATTTGTAGGTAAAAAAGGGGGATTTCATGGAAGCATCTGTGGCATGTAGATCAATTCTAACGGATGAGACAAGGAAATTATCTCTATCCAACGAAGAAGGCCTGAAAAAAATATTGGATATCAACGTGAATATTGCATTAAAACCAGAGCAATGGACACGGATCCTTGAGCAAATAGCTCTTGTTGTACTTATTCTAGGTCGATGGCTCCTTCCAAAGGGTTCCTTATCGAGAGATCAATTTTCTCAGTTGATGTTAGTCTACATAGGAATGGCGGCTGATATTGTGGAGATATTCGAGGCTTTTCGGAAAGCAAAGTTATTTTGGAGCCTTCTCTTACATATGCCATTCTCGGTGTTTGGACTTTGAGTCTTTTTCAATTTTGTTTGATTCTTAGTGGAGGACATCGGGCAAGGAAACACAGGTAATTAATCTTTCGAGAATCTTTATAATAGTAAATAACTTTTAAATGATGTAAAAAAAATTTACAATCCATATGGAATATTACTAGGAGTTTGTAACAAATGTTGAAAAAAGTTTCAAAGAGAATCATTATCTTCTCATTTCTTGAGCAGCATCTCAAATCATAATTGAATTATGAATATTTATCGAATAATATCATAAAAGACGGAAAGTAACCTTGAGGATCTGCTGCAGAGTTATAATTGTAAGTCCTTGTTGTACTCAGATTAGAATTGAGAACCGACATCGGAGTAATTCTTCCCAATGTCCTTGTTTATTTCCTTCTCGCCCACCTCTCATGTCACAGCTCATTGTTGCTGAACTGTTTTTAGAACAATTTAAATAATACAATAACTACTATAAGTTACACTTAAATTAAATCAAAAGTTTTTTATCTTCCAGAATGACTTATAATGATGAAAATGAGGGTGAGGAAATTATTACTATTGGTAGGAATCATAGTAAAAGCACAACTGGATCTAGACAAACTTCTTCCGTCTCAATTCCAAGTAGATCAAGCGAAACCAGTGATGAAGATAAGAAAAAAAGGGTGAAAATGGACATGATAGCTATTATTGCCTCTTTGGCTCTTCAAGATGGTCCATTCATATGCTTGAGAATGACCCTTATTTTTAGGTATATGTAGTTCAAATGTTTGATTTTATATATGGACTTTGAGGGTTTGTCATTAAATGGTGTTTTGTGTCATAAAATAGCATATATATCTATCGATATATATAGTTAGGGATGTGACGTGTGTCCAAATCCTCGTGAGGGCAAATCAAAAGAAAAAGTGTATGTTGACCGACACAGAACTAATAGAAATAATTCATTAGTGATAATAACTTTCACATCCCTAATCAGATCACTTCCCTAAGTATTTTAAGCCACAAAATAGTCATTTTGCAGAAGAACAATTTAAAACTTCATTTTCTTTCTGAAAATGCAACAGTATTGAGTCATTAAGGGAAATTATTATATCAGGTTTAAATTTTGGCATTCTAAACACTTTTGAATTAAAATTTATAGTTGTAGAAACCAAGAGGTTGGAGAAGTGTAGGGATAGAGTCTTTCCCTCCAATTTTTTAAAAACTATTTGCATTTTTTGCTAAAAACTACTTCTTAAGGACTGAAAATTAAAAGCATTTTTAATTTTGAATTAGAGACTTTTTGCCCGAAATTTACTATTCAATTAAATAGTATTAGTAAATTCAAAAGGATGTTATTAGAGTAAGATAATTGTATATTTAGAATAAATGCACATAAAAAATTATATTTAATTTTTAGCGTGATAGTCATCAGTTTAGATATTTTTAGTATTTCAAAAATAAGCTTCAGTCATATTACATTACTAAATATTTTGAACCGTTTAGATACACATATACCATTTGTTTGAACATAGGATAGTTATCTAAATATTTTCCACACTAACTTCATCAATTTGAATCATATTTAATCACTCGTTTCATTACAGATTCGGTGTGATTAGTCATATGAATATCTTCTTTACATGTAAGAACACACTAGTGATCTTACTCCAAATGTATAGACTCCTTATTTTATGCCTTGAGCTTCGTCCACAATATAGAAAATCCTCCAGACAATTCTCAATCATTCCCTACTCTTTGGACACAAACAATGAATCAGGATCTGAAGAAGAATCCCACATTGAGGAAAATAGTTTCGACAATATAGCACATTTGAATGACTCAAACATCTCAGAGAGCAATCATAAAAAGCGTCAAAGAGGAAGGTGAGAGAATAATTTAACAAAAAAAAAAAAAACACTTACAAACCCATTTATATTCAAAGCTACGTACGCAACTCAGAGGGTAAACAGCGTAAGAATCATCTAAAATCAAGCCAGAGACTCTTACTAAAAGGAATTAATTCGACTTCAGAGGAGTTGGCATTATCTTCTACATCAGAGAGAGAAGATATCATTGAGATTCCAACCCTACAAGAGAAACATTTGAAAAAAGTTGAAATAGACTCCGAAGCAGAACACGGAGTGACTTCGGGATATAGAATCAAAGCAACACTTATTTAAGTTATATGTGTATATTTATAATAATATTTAACATTCTTACACATCAGTATATATATATATCTATAAAAAGTGATATTTTGAGACAATGAGTTACATACATATTCGACTAGACGGAATGTATTAACAAAAGAAATGCTTTTTGAACTATTTAAGCCTAGAAACAGACATAAATATATAAATCTAGAAGGGGAGGGGGTAGGGAGATTACCAAGTACTCCATTAAGTAGATATGAATAAGTCTACCTTTTATAACTCTAGAAAAATCACAGACTAACATAAGTTCAAATAACTTTGAACAGTAACTTAAGCATCACGTTATCTGAAGCGGGTACTCGCTCAGAAATAAAGCTCATAGCACCAGATATGTATATATTATATATCCTCGATTTAAATAAATTAGTATCGTACTAAAAATAGGCCGGTTGAGAGTAGAGAGGCAGTCCGATAGGTTGAATGAAGCGGTCATGATCCGTAGTTCTATCTACTTGCTTCTCTAATTTTCTTCGCAAGGATCGCTCAGAACTTAGTTCTAATTCCCTTTCTTGTAATTGTCTTTGTAGCACAACTATTCCACGTTCTGTTGCTGAAATTCAAAAATAAGGGAAATTAAATTTTCAAATTAACTTTTATATAAATAATATAAAGTACAAATAATTTTCATTCAATAAAAACGAAACATTTATGCTAAGTTTTATCACATAACCTCTCTCATTCAAATCTTATTGATTAACATACCTTTCATTTGATTTTTTATTTCTCCAAGCTCTTTACGTGCATCTAAAAGACGAGAACTCAAATCATTTTGTATATTTTCCATAAGAAAATCCTTTTTTTGATCTACTTCTGTTTGATCACGATATCTTTTGTCCAAAAATAAATTTACTTCAGATAGTTTTTGATTCAACTCATTCCTTGCCATGATTTCAAATTTCATTCGCATTTTTTTAAGCTCTTTTTGGTATTTGAGAGATTCTTTTTGGTGATTAGAAACTATTTTTTCTTGCAAATCCTTGATTAACTATCCAAATCAAGGGGGGGGGGAAATGAATATTAATTAAAATTATCGAGGATTAAGTTTAATTTATAAACCTGGTCTTTCTCTTCGTTTTGTATTCGTAGATCCTTTGACTTTTTCATTACTTCGTTCAGAGACATTATTTTCTTTCCATCAGAAAGAATACGTTTGTTAAGCTCATCATTCTATATTTAAGAAACATGGAAAATGTCATAAATAAATAAAATCTAAATAATTAATAGTTTACTTTGATTTGAAGGGACCTAATTCTAGATTTAAGCTCGCTAGTTGAAATATCCCAAACGTCTGACTTTTCTTGAGAGAGAGCTCTAAACTTTTCGTCTAGATTCATTCGGGAATCCACTTCTTTTTCTAATTCTGCTTGAACTTTTTTCATTTTTTCTTCATAAGTGGAACACATCTTCTTTTCCTCTTCGACTCTATGTTCCATTTCAGATAGCTTTCGAATGTGAACACTTCTTCTTCGTTTCTCATGCTTGAGCTCGTCTTCCAAAGTCAACGCTTTATTTGAAGCTTGCATCATGCGGTGTTGTAGCGTTCTTCTTTCATGGAAAGCCTTATCTAGATCTACTTGTAAGTCACAAAGTTCTTTTTGCAACTTCTCTATTTCTTTTTCTAAACGACCATTTTCATTCAGGAGTCTAATGCACTTATCCTGTTTCTATTACAAAGAAATACATTATAGGATTCGGATATAAAATGTATCTATGATGCTCAGGACTTACCTCCTCCACTTTGGCTTTTTCCTTTGAAATAAGAGATCTATATTCTACCAATGATGTTCTATTGATATCATCATATCGTAGCTCACTATTACTAAGTTCAACTAGGACATCATTTTTATCCTAATTGTATTAAGAATATAATTATACAATATTCGAAGACGTATGGAAATAAGTAAATACTTACATTGATTGCACTATTATATTGATTTTCAATCCTCGAAATGTCATTTTTTAAGGATCCAATATGAACGTTAGCAGATTTGAGCTTTTCATTAGAATGATCCAGTTCAAGTATAACATTATCAATGCGTTTTTCTCTTTCTAGAACATCATTTCTGAGTGAGGCAATTTCTTGAAGTTGATCATTGTACAGAGTCTTTATATCAGCTAATTCGGTGTCCTTTGTCTCTAAAAGGCCCTTAAGCTCATTATTTTCATGTAGGGATTGGCTAATTCTATGCGAATTTTGAACTGAATTAGAGACTTTACTCTTGACATGGTTGTTATTGATTGCCCTTTCATCCTTTAATAAATTTGAATTAAGTTCCATTGTGGTCATTAAATCTGCAATTTCGTCGTCTCTTTGATGAAGAAGACTCTTCAACTTTTTGATTTCTTCATTTAGAGAGTAATTAATAGTTTCTAATCGATGCACAGTATTTTCTAAGTCATTGACTCGCGAAGTGTGTTTGGAATGGATATCAGCCTTAGATTTTGATGTTTCAAACGAAAGACATTTATTTTCTTCCAATATCTTTGCATTTTCGACTTCTTTATGCTTAATTCGTGAAAGGAGATCATTTAAATACTTAGTTCTCTCTGATTCATTCTTCCTTAAACTATCAATGCTGAAATAAAAGAAAATAAGTTATGATATAAAAAATTATGAGTATTCAACAACTCACGTCGACTTTTCTTGTTCTAGAGCAACTTTGAGAACACTAATTTCTTGAACTAAGTTATCCTTTTCATTATCTTTGTATTTATGTTTAAGCAAAAGGTTGTTTTTTTCTTGGAAGAGAGCTTCATTGTCCTCTTCCAATTGTTGAATTTTCTTTTCAGTCTCTTTTTCAATTAGTCTAGTCTTATTTGATTCTTCCACGACCTCACTCTGCCGTTTTTTACATTCATTATCAAAAGATTCATTCTGAAACTGTAGCATTTCAATTTCCTTACGCAAACGAACCTCAGATATTTCTTTATCCTGAACTAATCTAGCTTTTTCATCAATAATCTGTTGTAACTCAGTTTCCCTCTCGTATAGACGAGATTCTAAAGCTTGAATTTGAGCAGAATATTTATCTACAAGAGTTTGAAGTCTGGATTCTTTTTCAGATGATTCCATTTTTAATCGTTCATATTCTCCTCTAAGATCTGAGTGATCCCTTATAAGATTTCCATGCTGGTAACTTGTTTTGTCTAGAACAGACTCCTTGTTATGTATAATTTTAGAGAGCTCTTCTATTTTGTCATTTTCAATTTTCAACCTATCTATCTCCTGCTCAAGAGATGAAATTTTATTACTTTTATCTTCTAATTCATCTTGATATCTATTTAAGGCAGATTTTTTATCAGATATTTCATGCTGTTTCACTGATTCCATTGTCTCTAATTGACTTAATAGCTGATCAATTTCTTTTTTGAGCTTTGTTATTTCCTTACTTTTAACAACCTCATCTTCTGTTAATTGTTTAATTTTCTGCTCAAGTGTCTGAATCGACTCTTCTTTATGACGAATGCCTACTGTCACCTCAACTAGTTCTTTTTTCAGTTCTTTATTATCATATTGTACTTTAGATATTTCATCTCTTAATTCCTCATTTTCATCAGATAGTTTCTCCTGATCATCTCTTGTTCTTTGAAGTTCTTCTTTAAATGCAAGTTTCTTTTCTTTCTCCCTCTCAACCTGAGATTTTAATGAGGAGACATCAAGGGACAAAGGTGGTTCAATTTCGTCATCACTATCCCAATTATCCTCACTAATGGTTGCATCATGACATAAAGCTTCTTGTTTTACCACCTGATTATCTTCAGACTCTAACAAAACTGTATTCTTTGCAGAACGCATTGTAGAAAATGTTTTAAATTTTGAAGGTGATGTGTGATCCGCACTTGTGAACGTTGCAGACGTCTTTGTATCGTTCTTTAATTCATTTAAAGTAGGAAAAGACTTGCGCCGATCATTTAAAGATCCAAAATCTTCATTTGAAGGATTTTGAATTGTCTGAAAAGTAAAAGAGATAGTTATTTACTTACTCCCACTTTTCTTATACTAATATAAATAATTACCTCATTTCTCTTGGGAGAGGTTATTTTTGAATTTTTACCATGGCTTCCAACAGATGAGGACCAATGACTGCTCTCCTCCTCCTTGACATCTTCAGGAACATCATAAATATTCTAAAAATATTAATTAAAATACACAATTGTCGTCGAACAATTAAATTATAGATATTCGATGATTAGGCGTGAATGCATAGTGTACATCAAACAATAAATCTGAATATAAATATCTTAAATATAAATTTGAATACTTGGCTGTTTTCTTCATCATAAAAGTCTTCATTTGGCACATGAGAAGAATTAGGAGATCCTATAATTACTTTTGTTGAGAGAACATTAGGTTTATTAACGTCTGATGGAGATTCTGGAAGCATTTTTGATAAATCCATGACTGTACGGGCCTTTGCACCAGCAGATGCAGGAGAAGCGGTAGAAGAAGACCAAGAACTTAGATTCTCTATGGCTTCACGCACATTTTTTGATTCAACTTGAAGTTTTTTGACAACATTAGATGGACCTTGGTTGTCAATTTGAGTATTCTAAAAATAAAAATATTCTACATCAATTACTCTTGAAAACTACCCTCACAAGAAGAGTAGTCCTTTATTCTGATTGCTTAATTGTAAACTAAGATTTTAATAGTCTACAATACATTCATTACTTTTATTATTACGAATTATTAATTAAAAAAGTTACTAAAAAAATGTACTAAGCAATCTTTGAAAAAGTTTAAACTCTTTAAAAAAAAACTTACGGAATATTCATGCTCATCAAGTAAATCTCCATCAAATAGTACATCATCAAATGAGTTATCTTCAGACTCATACGTAGCATTTTTACGTATATATGCTGCTCGTTCCAAGGTCTCAACAAGATTAGGACAGTCAGTTTCTTTTGCAAAGTGGATTGCACTTTTTCCATCAGGATTCAATTCCTCGGGATTAGCATCATAGTCGAGTAGAATTTCTGCAAAATTCAAGTCTGGTATTCTGCACGTTAACATGAGAGGAGTCATGCCATCCTTTTCTCTAGGTGTATGTGGGCTCGCCCCACTTCTTAATAGATTTTGTGCAAGTTGAATACGCCCCAGACGTATGGCTTCAAGCATTGGAGTTTCTCCCTTGCTATTCAAGATATCTGGGTTTGCTCCTTTACGAAGAAGTCGAGAAGTTAGATCCTTGGCATCTCTTCGAATAGCAAGGTGCAGAACAGTATTTCCCATTTCGTCTGATATATCCAAAGGGCATCCTCTTTCTAGGAGCATTTCAGCCGCCTCAGCATGTCCTCCATCAACTGCACGATGAAGCGGAGTTGCTCCTTTCATGTCTGTCCTGTGAAGCGGAACATCCCCTGCTCGCGCGTGGAGAAGTTGCCATAAAATAGCCACATTCCCACTGGAGGAGGCCAAGTGCAGGGGAGTTCGACCATAGTTGTCAGCAAGGGTTACATCGTAACGTGTTCGTCCCAAGATTTTTTTAACTTTTTCAAGATCCTCATCGTAGACTGCAGCATGGAGAGCATTGCTCTTGAAATATGATGAGTCTGGATTCTGTTCATAGCAAGATACAATAGATCCCAGAGACGGACTTCTAGGAACAGGAGAAGGGCTGGATAGACGCTTCTTTTTGACAAACCGGAGTACTTTCTTCATATTCACGGAATTCACCTGTTCCCTTCTGCAATGAAGGGAAGTTAAAGGGGCTTTACTCAATGGAGAGAAAGCACCCACTGAACGGACGAGGATGACTCACGTTACCTCCTCGTCCTAATCCCAGTCCTAAAGAAAGGGAGCTTCTATACCTGATCAACCCCAGTCACCACCACATCAATCAAGAAATTAAAACACTCATTTTTAAGAGTATAGATTTGATGTACATAATATACTTTTTATATTTACGTACATACAATAATTGTATTTATTGAACAAGGATACACTTAATATATTACAACATAACAATGAAATGACACGCACGGAACGATAGACAGCGAAAAACTAAACTATTCATATAATAATGATGAAAATACAGAAGGCATATCTCTGTTTTTACACACACGGCAAATCAATTGAATTTTACTCTTCCGCGTTCATATTAGAGCGTCCGAGAAAATCCGCCTGCTTTTTTATATTAAGTACACAATATAAACTGACATTCACATAAACTACATCCAAGCAGAATAAAATCATTAATTTCATTATATTCATTGTACATTTTTTATAAGTAGGATTCATTATTTCAGCACCAAACTTAGGTGAGTCCGAGTAGCAAAAAACATGAATACATGAGTGATGATGTCATGAATCCCCAAGAGTATACTCCTCCTGATCCAATTCCCGGAGAATGAGCATACACATCTAAAATAGGCTCTGTTCTTGTGACTGTCTTCTTTGGTCGAGCTCGACGATGGCTAGAGTCCCTTTCCTTCATTTCCCGTAAGATTTCGAGGGTGATCTCATGAGATTTGTAGTAGAGATCGTAAAGAGTGACTAGACATTTGATTTTGATTCGAGAGGCGTTTGGAGTTAGGAGTTGAGATTCGATGGGGAGCGTCAATTGACTTTTGGTGTCCCATCCATAGGGGATGTGATGGCTTTGGTTAAGGAATATTTTGCTTGATGAAAGTGGATTCTCTGAGGCCTGAAAAGGAAATGAATACGGAAATCAAATAATATCTATGTTCAGAGGTGTCCGAAGGATGATATTTATATATATTTTTTTTTGTGGTTTTTTGGATTTTTTTCAAAAATTGCAAAAATTAATTTTTTGGGGAAATTTTTTCAAAAATTGATAGCTTTTGTCAAAAAATTAAATTTGTTGGAAAAAAAAATTCAAAATTCACCACACTTTAAAAAAAATTTTAAATATTAAATTTTTTGAAAAACAAAATTCTAATATTAAATTTTTTGAAAAACAAAATTCAAATATTAAATTTTTAGGAGAAATATTTCAAAATCCATAAGTAATCACAGAAAATTAAATTTAATTACAAATATTAAACTTTTTGAATTTTCTTGTAAAACAGACAAAATCCTTTATTTTTTGGGGGAGGGGGAATACAGCCCAGCTCTTCTAGCCCACCCCCTGTGGACGCCCCTGATATTGTATCGAAGTCTTTTAAAAATTAAAACTCATGTGTACATTATTATTTTATGAATGACAAATTTCCTTTGTTCCTCCATCATCAGGAGTGAGCTGAGGGAGGGAGTCCTCTCACGAAACAATTTGACTTAAAATGAAGTCGTAATTACATATACACGCTACCTAGAATTATGAATTACTTATTATGATATACATTTTGTTATAATTATTTGTAGTACTTTATAAAATATAGGAGCTCCGGAGTACCACAAATTAGGAAATTTAATTTTTCCTACAACACAGAAGCGTCTGCAGGGGGAAGGCTGGAGGGGCTGTATTTTTTTAATTCTTACAAGAAAATGTAATATTTGAAAAAAAATTCAAAAAATTTTATATTTAATTATATTTTTCAAATCTTTTACAAAAAATTTAACTGTCTGTGAATAGCTATATATTTTAGAACCTTTTCTCTGAAAAATTTAATAATTATAATTTTTTGAAAAAATTATATTTTTGAAATTTAGTTTTACAAAAAAATTCAGTTTTTTCAAAACAACTCTTCATTTTAAAATTCTTTAAAACAAAAGGATCATTTTTTGTGAACTACTCTGAATTTTCGACTTTTTTCCCCAGAAAATTTAATTTTTTGACAATAGCTGTCGATTTTTCAAATTATTTTTCTAGAAATTCAATCTTTTGTGTATAGCTATGGATTTAAAGTTTTCAATTTTTTAGTCAGAAAAATTTAATTTTTCCAATTTTTTCCAATTTTATATTTGAAATTTAATTTCAGAAATTTTTTATAAAAAAATTAATTTTTTCCCAAACAACTCTTCATTTTTGAAATTCTTTAGAAAAAAAAATAATTTTTTGTAAACAACTCTGAATTTTCGAAGTTTTTTTCCACAAAAATTAATTTTTTGAGTATAGCTGTCGATTATTGAAATTATTTTCCTAGAAATTTAATTTTTTGTGAATAGCTGAGAATTTAAAGTTTTCAATTTTTTTCAGAAAAATTTGATTTTTCAAATTTTTTCCAAAAATTTATCATTTTTGGATTTATTTTTTCAAAGAAATTCCTAAAAATAAGCACCCCCCTCAAATAATTTGATCGTTACATTTATTTGATATCAAAGTATAAACAAGTATCAGATATTCAAATAAAATGAAACGCCGATATATTAAAAAACCCCAAAAATGAACCCTCCCAATTTGAAGACTGTTGGGAGAAGAGCAGCTAAGCTGCCGTGACGTTTCATTAAATTAGCTATGAGCAGCTATGTGATGAAGGAAATAAACACTAACTCTACTCCATATTTAGTAATGAAACCCCAGTGAAAAATGGGCATGTTAAAAAAAAAAGAAACCGAAAATCAACATAGTAACCGGACAATTTGAAGAATGCTTAATAGGAGAGATAGGATAATGTTCATGACTTTTCATTAGATCAGCTAAAATCAGCTATTACTAGGGAGGAAGGCGAAAATGATATAAACAAAGAAATTTGCTAGAATTACTCCGATACCAACCCCCAATTCTACTCTGAGTCCAACAAGAACTTAAAATTATAACTCTGCAACAAATCCTCAGGGTTACGCTCCGTCTTTTATGAACACACACGAATGGTCAATCAGGTTTTGAATATAATTGAATCTATATAGGAAAGGATGTTCAATACTCAGGAATTAAATAATAACGACAACTGCTAAGGAAAAGAAAATTCGTTCTTTATTTCACCAATTATAAATTACCGGGCCAGCTAAAAGACACGCCGGATTTACGTCATTAGTAATGATATAGACAGGGATTACAGCGATGTCGATCCTCAATTATACCCCGAGTCCAGCAAGGGCTTAGACATAAAACTCCACAACAAATTATCAGAGTTACTCTCCGTCTTTATTGTATTAATGATTACTTTATACTTATAAGCCAGGTTGGTGCAATGGGGCCTTAAAAAGCAGATATTTATATTTTTATACTGCAAACAAACTTAAAAATATTCAATACCCAAAATGAAAAACACAAAAAAAAACAGATTGGAAGATCGTGGTCTTTTGTAATTTTTTATATTCCAAATCTGTCATTATTCTTCTTTTATTCTTGACAAGAGAACAATAAGTATATAATAATCACTAGTGGGGAAAAACGAAGAGTAACTCTGAGGATTTGTTGTGGAGTTATTAAGTCTGTAAGTCCATTTTGGAGTCAAAGTATAATTGAAGATTGACATCAGAGTACAGGGGCGTCCGTAGGATTTTTCCCAAAAACTTTTTTCCTCGATTAACCTTTTTTTTTTATAGAAAAAAGTCATTATAAAATTTTTTTTTACATCAATTGAACTTTTTTAGGAAAAAAAATCATTAAATTGATTTTTTTTCGATTTGGGGAAGGGAGCTACAGCCCCCCTCTACGGACGCCCCTGGAGTTATTCAAGTCGATGTTCTTGTTTATTTCCTTAAAAAAAATTATTTAATGGTATAGAAGATAACTCCCAAATAAATAATCTGTGGTAACTCTCCGTTTGTTACGAGCAAAACTCACACGTAGCTACTCAATACAATGATACTTAAATTAATTCATATGTCCAGTTATCTTCCCAAGAATAATATGAGTTAGATATTTCTTTTTTTTTTCATATGCTGGGATGACTGATGTGTACTTTATTCTTAAGAGCGCACACTTATAAAAACAAAGAGAATTCCTTTTAAGATACCTATGTTTAGATTTTATTCAAATCTTAAAATATACGCACATGAATTATGATATATATAAGCAGGATTGGGCAAGTTTAGGTAACTTAACTTAACTTAGATAAGTTCGATTTTTTTATCAAAATTAACTTTTTACTTAATTTGTTAATTTTTTAAAAGCACTATCTTAACTTGATTAAGTTACCTACTTAAAGTTAAATTAATTTTTTTATTCTCATTTGAAAAACTAAAAAAAACTTTCTTGAAATAACGCTTAGTTCTCCGATAATTTAGTTAAACACTGTGTCGACACTATCTTTTTTATCAAACTTTGGAAGGGGTATTCCACACCAAATTGTTGTTATATTATCTCCGATATAATTTTACATATAGTTTAAAATTACATAAAAACTCAAAAATCTAAAATTTTGGCTTTCTTTGACCTCCATTTAATTAGTTAATTTATCTTTCATTGCTTTTTCGTTTCGAAGAAGAAGTTGCTGGGAGTTTGAATCTGTATTTTTACCTTGATCGTTCAGTTGGAAGTAGAGAAAATTGCAGACATAGAGACCGACAGAATAATCTTGAAGCCTTGATAAATCTCTCAATGGACTGACTTAAATAGTTATTTTTAATGAGTTACGAAATCCCAGAGTTAATAGCTTATTCTGAGTTCACATATAATATGTAACAACCTGTACCTTACTTTTTATGACAGTTTGTCTCATTTTAGTTTCTCTCAGCATAATTTTCAAACAAGTAAATGTTTTACGTCAATATAAAAGCAATCTTGAACAAAAATCAAGAATAGGAAAAAATCATTTTTTTTTTACATTATGTATTAATATAGCTTAATATTGTATTACCATAATTGAGTCAATTATAGGCTTATTATTCAAATTTATGGAATAAGTTTAAATACCCAAGAATTTTAGCTGTAGTTTAGAACCTTTGTTTGATTTAAGAGGCTTATATTGGCCCCGATATGGGCCCTTTCAAAGGAAATATCTATTTTATTTTGATGATCAAATAGGGATATTTTAAGTTCAATTTGCGATGCACCCGAAGAGTTAATAAAATAATCATTGTTCATAGCATTTGACAGGAATTTATATAAAAAGAATACAAATGTAATCTAAACTCCATTTAGAGAAAAATGGGTTGAACTTGCTTTTGTGCTCATTGTCCAGAGTTTCACTAATTGGGAAATAATATAATATCTTACAGAATATTTGACTAATGAATTATCTTCATTCTCTCTTTCAAATGAATAATTATTATTAGTTATGACTAATTTGAAGCTCATTTTTATGTTCCTTCCTGTTATTCACACAATATAATGATGGAATATGAGAACCCCCCTCTCCCCCATATAAAATCTGTTTTGTAGTTACGTACCTAACTTTTGTTAGAGAAACAATATTCACCGACAGCATACACACACACACACCTTGAGTTTATAAATAATTATAAGGTGTTAACTCAAAGTTTGTAGATATGCATAAATTAAGGGATTAAAATTATAATCATGCACATGTGTACATGCCCAAATGCAGAGATTGACCCTTATTTGTAAGTATACGGGCAGGTAGGTGGATCCACTCTTGAACCTGGTGAGTGAATATGATTTTATGCGAGATATGAACAACAGGATCAAATTACCAATAATATTTTGAAAAAATAGGAGGGAGAAATTGAGCACCTGGATACAAGCGTAAGTATAATATGTTTTGATGGCTATTTTAAGTAAAAAAGTATATGGATGTCTTAATGAGGTGTATTAAGCAAGGTTGCAGAGTCGGAAATTAGTGCTAACTCCGAACCGGCTACGAAAATGATTATAATTTCAGAAAGTAAAATTTATTTATAATTATACTTATAAATTATATACATTAAGTATTATTCATTAATTAAACTAGGAAGGTGAAACTAATTTGCTTTACAAATTTCAATCATGTTCTATGGTTTCTACAATTCTCCAACATCTTTAAAGTCTAAATTATTATGCTGCGTAGTGGCTACCACTAACCATGATAGTTCATTACTTAGTTTTGTGAATAGTCAATGTCATCAGTGACAAGTGTAACGTTACAGTGAGAGATTATGTGTACTGTCATTACGAGTGTATCAATTATTTTCAGAAAATTATGAATGAACTAGCAATATATAGTCCTATAATTTTTTATCCATTTACTTTGTTTTTTATCATGTTAAATATTGTAGTGACCTGACACAACCATTTACTATATATAACTAATAACTACCTATAGCTAAACTCAAATGACTCAATAGTAATACTGATTAGGCTCTCAAATATATTATTATAAAATTGTGTTTTGTAGTCGGAGTTGGACATTTTATGAATCGACTCTGTAGCCCTAGTATAAAGTCACAGTAGAACTGGGGTAGGGGGATTGCTCCAGCGGCAGCCTAGCTGGGGGATGAGGACTGTGGCCTTCCTAAGATTATTATGTCAAGGCATGGAATTATAGATATATGGAAGTCCAACACGTCAATTTGCTTCTTTTTTTTTGCCCACTGTGGTCATAGATGGATTTTTTATTGACGGACCACAGTTTCACTTATATTTACTTTACACATTTACGGGTTTTTAATGCATAATGTGTATTTAAATATATTTTTTTTGTAGTTCTTTGGAAATCAAAATATTTAATGTTATCCAGGGAAAGTAATGTGTCTTTGATTTAATTTTTTTTTTTCAAAAATAATTAATAAGATTAAAATTTGTAAAAAATAAGTAAGAAAGGCCAATTTTTCATGAAATTTCTAGTTAGGAATTTAAAAAATGTGAAACACAATATTTTAGGGGCTCTTTTTACTCAAATATATTTTATATAGTAAAATAAAAAATGACTCATTTGGGAATAGGGATAAATCCGACTTTATTTCAGGTATCTAGAGCCCCATGCCCAAGGAGTGGCATATTCTATGTAATCAAGAGAAATAAGAAGTAAGACGAATTAAATTTAACTTTTTTAAAAGAGCAATAATTCATCTTTTGTAGCAATAACAAACATGATTAAAATTAGTTATAAAAACAGATATAATATAATCTACATAAAAATAATCAGTTAAAAACGAAAAATATTAATGGGCGACTATATTAACTCATGGCCTATCTGTGAAACTTGAGAAACTGCCACTGTTTTACCACCATTCCAGTTTTAATGAACAAAAAGCTCCTAGTCATATTAAGTTACATCTCATGGATGAGGCAAAGAATTCTAAACACATGGAATAATCACGCATGGACCATAGATGGTTTTTCTTTATTTCCCCTCTTGAAGGAATGAAGAAAAGAATGACGTAAACTTTTTTTTCAACCAATCACTCCTTTTATAAAAATAAAAATTCTGCTTGATTATTGCAGGTCTTTAGAATTTTAGAGCTGCTGAAATGTAGTCTGAGTTTTTACCTATATCTATTGGATATTTTAATCAAGGAACATGGTTCCAACTTGATAACTCAATTTTATAAAGACTCTTAAACAACCAATAATTTAGTTCAAAGAATTCCTGATGAAGCACAAAATCATCCCAACGAGGAAGTGTGAACATCTCTTGTATTGTTTTATAGCTATCGTATGTCCTATCAATTATTAATAATTAGTTGTTTTTTTTCTTTTGTTATATTTAAATACTTTTTATAAAAATGGCTGAAACATTAGAATAACAAAAAATAAAAAATAAAGCTTAAAATCATTTCGCTGAATTAGCTATGGTTTGCAACTAGGCATGTATGTAGGCCTTTCTTTTGCAAATGGTTAATTATAGTGAATATTAAGAATAGAGGACATTCACAGATTTCTTTTATACTCTCAAAACGTAGGTATATTGGAGATCGATAAAAAAAAATCAATTTAATCTTTTTAATCAGTTAATAATACATTGTACATATTATAAGCTAGGACATGATTTGGTACGAAACGCTACATACTTATAATACAAAATATTAATCCTCAATGAATAGGGTTGTAAATCGTAAGCACTTTTTAATTTGCGAGTTATGTTGTTCTTGTCAACATGAAGATTGTTTTTCATTTTTATAACCCTGTTTTCCCATTATTCTTTCCTTCTTGAGGGAATAACATCTGATTGTAAAGTGAATGGCGGAAAGTAATGCTGAGGAGATTTCCTCTTTAAACTCAGACAAAAATGGAGGATCGAAATCGCAGTAATTCTGCTTGCTTGATACGGAGTGGGACTTCTGTCTATCCTCTCATAACTGCTAGCAGATACCTAATTTAATGATACGTTGATACGTCAGCAGTGGCGTCTGCAGGGGGTGGAGTAGCCCCCCACCCCGAATTAAGGAATTTTGGCTTTTTAATATAATTTTTTTTTCTTCATTCGGAAAAATTATGCAGCAAAGCAAAAAAATTTAGTATAATCATTTTTTTCTAAAAAATCTAATATTTGAATATTTTTTCCAAAAACTTTAATATTTGAATTTTTTTCAAAAAATTTCAAAAAATTTTTTGTAAATAACTGTGGATTTTCGAAATATTTTTAGCAAAGTTTAATATTTGAAATTTCATTTTTGATTTTTTTTTCCAAAAATTCTATTTTCTGAAAGTAACTATGAATTTCCGAAATTTTAATATTTGAAATTTCATTTTTGGATTTTTTTTCCAAAAAATTTAATTTTCTGTGAGTAGTTATGGATTTTTGAAAAATTTCCAAAAAATTAAGCTACGGATATCTT
This sequence comes from Lepeophtheirus salmonis, assembly GCF_016086655.4. Taxonomy (NCBI): domain Eukaryota; kingdom Metazoa; phylum Arthropoda; class Copepoda; order Siphonostomatoida; family Caligidae; genus Lepeophtheirus; species Lepeophtheirus salmonis. The sequence goes on from NC_052135.2 coordinate 60,433,019, forward strand.
CGTCAGAACAACTAAGTTGTATCAAAAATGCTTACGTTTTGCAACACTATGAATGAGTCTATGACTGCATATATTCCTGCTGATTTGATCAGATACAATCGTTATTTCATAGCCCTTTTAATGCAATCCACCATTTACATGCAAAAATAATAAAATATTAGCGTATAGCCCTGACTGTCTATAACAGTTCAGTGTATGAGTGTGGTTTTAAAAAGTCAAAATTATTTTGAAATGTACATGTGACTTGCTATTTATGAATGACATTTTTTAAAATTAATTTAGAAGACATGTTTTTGTAATGAATCCTTTGAATAATTATTTTTTTGAAGCTTATATTAGTGGGGATGAGTACACTAATAAAAATGTTTTGACTGTCAATATGATTTGCATCTTTTGCGTATTTTTAGCTTTTTTAAGTTATTGTATGATTTAAAATAATAACAATTCGTAATTAGGAAACAATGCAAATAAAAGAAAGCTAATTTTTCAAAAGTAAAATAGGTCAATGCATTTTATTTATGATACAGCATTTTTTTAAGTATTTTGAATATGTTTTGTTTTACGAGTAAAATTTTTCCCGCAACTCCATGTAAAATATATTCAAAAGTGAGGTTATGTAATTTAATCAAGATATTTACTAATTTAAAGGAATAGCAAGTAAAATTGAAATGCTTCTCACTTCAAGGGATTCAAAAAATAATTTAGGCGTATAATTCTAGTTTAATAATAGTTCTATTTAAATTATGTAATATTTACACCACATTAAAGAATATTTATTCCTCTGAAAGAATTACTCTTAACCTCTCAAAATTTGCATAATAGAGATGATAATAACGGTTGGCCAGTTATTAAAATTTATTTCCACAAATTAATTCAGCAATTCACAAATCGTGTGCTCTTACTTCTAGAGTTCCATAGTGTAGTCAATCAATTAAACCAACCACCTCCGGCTTCAACCACAGCCTCCAACATGGCCCTGAACGTGGCACAGTCCCTGATGACGAACTCATTGGTCAAGGTGGCTACTGACTCGAGAATAGAAGCCTGCATGGAGTTAATAGTGTTAATTGCACGTTTATTAGACTATCTCTATAAGACATCGTAGTCCAAGTGATTGAGATCCGTTGAGCTAAGAGAACACATTTCCTATATATCATTGCTTAAAGAGGTCTGGAGTTCGTTTTATTCTTTCAGAACAATCATGAGTCTTCCTTTCAGGTGTTTCTGACCCATAAGACTCCTTGAAAGCATTAGCAACATCGTAAACTGTTGATTTGGGTAGGTTCGGCGTACTCGGTGGACATCTCAAGGATTTTGTAATTTTTCTTATATCATTTTGTCAGCTAAATCTGATGAGCACATTTTCATAAAAATAGCTCTCAGGGTTGGTCAGATATTGAGGTCTAAACTTTTCTTGGTTTAAAATGGATTTTGAATTGTATATTTCAATAACTTAATAATCTACTAAGTATTTGTCAATCAGCTAGTAGTTTTTCCATTTAGCTATCGATTTGTCCAATACTTTTGTTCCATTTTTATTTTCTAAATGTTGATTGATTGAACTCTTACCATCTATAAAAGACAAAAAGTTTTGCTTACTATTAAACTATAAATGGTCTGATTTTGTAACATTTTTTTTTTTTTTTTTTTTTTTTTTCATTTAGGAGTTAAGGAAGAAGTAGATAAAACAATAAAAAGGGCATCATGAATTTTTAGTTAAAATTTATGAGCCATTTAAAAGATCAGGCTTATTAAAAAAAAAAAGACTGAAAGGGGCAAATATGTAGTCTATCAAAGCTCCAAATATATATTTTTCTTTCTGATTTACACTCATGAAGATTTAAATAATTTTTACATCCTTATACATAGGTACAAAATTGTCTTAATACACTATGAACATCTTTTGACTCGCATTATTGTTAGAAATTTAATTTTTGTAGGTAAATATTACAGTTTTATTCTTCTTGCACGCTATAAATATTTTCTATCCCAAGTCATTTTTTGATTGAGGCTGTGTGAATGAGTGAAGATACATGAGTTACACGTTTATTGATTCATTATTATTTTAACCGGCATGTCACTGCCTCGTTCTTTAAAGTCTCTCTACACGAGGTTATTGACAGAAGTGTATAAAATATGTCCTAGCTTTTTCTACTTAGCAAACGGAACAGGTTTTTTTAAATTTCAGAGTGTTCAGTTTTAGACGCGCACACATGTATATGGAGTGGATTTGTGTTGATTTCCTTCATCTCTCAGCTTTTGCAGCTAATTGAATGAAACGTCATGACACCGAAACTGTTCTCCTCCCAAACGTTATTCAAATTGTCTGGGTGGTGACCATGTTACTTTACAGTTTCCCCTCATTTTAACATACTGGTAAGATATGTTCTATGTATAATTGGTTAATGAGATTTGAAGTGACGGATTCGAGTTTTTGTAATAGAAGCACAAGAATGGGTTACTTTGTCTCCTCAAAAACATCTCGTAGATAAAATCTTTCAAATAATTTGTTAAATTGTTGAATAATTGGTACTATACCACTATAGTTGACAATTATAATAATAATTATGTTGCAGTATACTCATCCACATCAGTTCTCGGTACAAAATAACCTTGAAATGCAAATTACATACAGACATTTACATAATAGTATGATGTGCCGCGAGTTGAATTTTATTGCATGAGTAACTACGAGTTTCTAAAAAAACCACTCGAGGAATTACGAACTTAGGTTGTAACTCACTTGAATACTCGTTACTCGCTTGAATACTCGTTACTAGCTTGAATACTCCTTACTCGCTTGAATACTCGTTACTCGCCTGAATAATCCTTACTCTCCCTTAGACTCGTTAGTCCAAAAAAATTATTGAAACTTGTCATCTAAAAGTTTTTTTCGTACTTAATGTTCCACAAATTAATCTAAAAATTAGTTTAACTTATTTAAATTTATGTACATATACGTAATTCAACAGTTTATTTAGTCAAACCATCAATATTTTATCATAGTCTGGCTATAACTTATAGCTATTATGTTTTTAGTGTAATTAATGCTTATTAATATAAATGTATATTAATGATAATATGTAGAGAAATAAAAAAAAATAGACGACCCTGTAATTCCACGCAATGTCGATTACTCCCACTATACTTTAAAAAAATCAAGCAAAAATGACTTTTAAAACGAACTGGGGAGTTCTGAAGTATTGACAAGTTAGGAAACTTTGACGAATTTCGAGCTTTTCACGAGTTCCGAGTACCACTCGGCTTTTTAGGTGCACGATCCGAATTTTTTGTATTTTTTTAAAATTTACTTCATACAACTCGAGTACCAATCTATGGGCTTTGCTCATAGCACATCACTACATGATAGTAAACAAATTTGCGTAAATATATGTGTACTGATATTTATAGATTTAGTTTCCCCTAATTAAGTAGTTTAAGGTATTATTCAATCTATTTGTTTTTTCGTCAACTGAACCAATTTGAACATAACATTATACAATTTAAAATTCTTTTAGGGCCAGCAACTATATCCTTAAATACCCAATTAAACGAGCGTTGTTATATTTGTATAAGAAAGAGTTGTTTTGTATTTCTTCGGTCCAGTCCAGTCTTAGAACAGGTCCTCTCATTTTTTGGGAATGTTGATATTTGGGACCCGTCCTGAACTGTCGGTCTTTTGAATTTTTCACGAAAATATTGATGGTTTATTAAACCAAATCAGATATATGTGTTAAGATCCTTGCAGATATCTTGCGAAAAATACTTTTATTTACATTATAACACGAACACATTATATAATAAAATATTGTTATAGAACGGAATAATTAAAAAAGGAACAAACATCTTTAATTATATTACGAGGGATCCATTTCTATTTCTTTAGGGACCAACAAGTGGGACTGGCCGTGACTATGGTCCTCAATAAGGACTATTTATTCGATCTAGTTCAGTGTTTGGACCGGTCCTATCAGTCTTTGGGACCTGTCCCTAAGATTGTCAGTCCTTTGTAATGTCAATACTATAGAACTGATTAAAAGAAGAATAAATAAAGTTTTGTTACGTCATCAAGGAATAAACTTTTTTTAGAACGGATATGCAGGATTAAACTAGACCTAATTAAGGACTGAAACAACACTAAGAATGAGACAAATAAACGTTTTACTATAAATTACAATATTATAGCCTTAACAACTTTACTCATATTACATATTCTAAATTATATTATATTATTACCATTATAAATTACTGCGTTTGCAATATGTGAACATAAAGACAATATGGAACAAAAAAAATGTCCAATTAATATTTTTATTTTATATATAAATTCAATCCAATATTTCATTTTGCTCAGTTTTGGATTTTGCATTCAACTTTATCGGATGACATGAAATACACACGAACATATACGTGTGGTTTAACTGCCTACATGTGCTTTCGTATAGAATATTTTGATTCATACTATCTTCGATATATGCCCAGAAAAATATTTTATTTTAGTTCAATTTATAAAAAATTATGAATGTTCTTTAGAATGTACTTTTACCATGAATCGACATCTGAACCGTTCGGTAGAGGCCTATAAAAAATCCTGTAGGCTCTGTTAAACAACGACTTTTTTCTTTGATTTTTTTTTTGGTGAGGACTTTAAAGGGCTAAAACTTGTGTATATCATTTGTACGAATTATTCTTATTAACATTTTGGAGACACTGGAAATTTCTCATAAAGTAATTCAAATTGATCATGTCAACAAAATAATGTTAATTTGGTATGTTTTATTTGAAAGGGGCCAAATATGGCCCAATACAGGTCTGCGCGTCTATAACTGAGCACTCCTTTAAATTTTAGGCGTTTTTCCTAGTCTACAGGCTAGAGGGCTTGACGAAATGTTCTCTTGTAGACCTTAAGGCCAACATCTTTCTTAACTAGACGGTCCATGGTCCTTCTGCTGACGTTGAACTCCCTGGAGAGGCCGCTGAGGGCGACCTTGCCTCTTTTATCCTCGACAGGCTTTTTCACGGCAGCAACCATTTTGTCCGACCTTCGAGGTCTTGGCTTAGATCTTGTGGTCGTCTCAGGAGTCCCTTTGGCTACCACGCTGTAAATGGTGGTGCGGCTGCAGTTAAAAACCTGTGCAATTTCAGTGGGAGTTTTTCCCCGCGCGGAAAGTTCCAAAATTGCGACTCGACGTCTCGCCATATTATCGGCTGTTGTTTCACTGTTCCTTTTTAGATTTTGCTAGAGTTTTGTTTATAACTAGTCAAGGCCCTTTCCTTGAAGTATAAGCCGGTTTCAACTCAATAAAATCCCGAATATGTACATGGCGTAAAATTTTAAGGAGTGTTCAGTTTTAGAAGCGCACACCTGTATAAGTCTATTAAATCAAATAAAGCTTTTAAACTGTAGCTAAAATTCGCAAGTATCTTCAGCAATCCTACAAATTTGAATGCAAATCCAATAATTGCAGCAAGTAAGTCTATAAAACATTGGGTATAAATCAAGAAAAAATATATTCCATATCTTGATTTTTGTTCAAGATTGTTTATATATCTATAATAATATTATCCCTGAATTAATGATATTTTATATTTAGAAGGTTATCTACTTTATTTCATTTTTTCTTCCCAAAAGTCATATAATAGGTAGCAATTATTAATTGTCGGCGGTCACTTTACCGAATGAGATTTTACCGAATGACCACTTTGCGGGGAAAAATACTACATATATTAACAATACTATTTAATTATCGCCATGATTAAGTATTCTTTAATTAATTACAGTCTCTTAATCTAAAATTCTCAAGATGTATTTCTTTTGAGACGAAAAACATATATTACAAAAGGAACACAGACTTTGTAAAAATTAAAAAAAAACTCGTCAACCAATACATCCAAACATCGACAGCTGACAACAAAATTGAGAATATTTTTGTGTAAGCGAGGTATCATTGTGACTTATTAGGCAGCCATAATACTTTTTTGTGAGAACAGTGATAATAGCGATTCGAGCTAACTATTAAATCATCTTCATAATCAAATAAGTCAATAATTATTAATTCATGAATTTGTATGTTTAGCAAAAGTGGGTTTAGGCAAAAAAAAGTTTTGCCTAAGAGTGATAGAATCCTTAGTAATAGGATACAAATATGGTGTATCGTAAATCATGGAAAATTAGTTATTATATAGTACATACATACATAAAAACGAATTTTATACAATTGTATGTATATATTAATAAACAAAACACATGTACAGGTGATGCACCTTTTTTATGCGATTGTTGACCAATAGATCCGTCTTATTTTACACATTTTTTTTTCTTTTTTAGAATACTTTGTATTAGATACTTTCAAAAATGAAAGAAAATAATACATAATTTGTTTTAGTAATGCCATTTCGAACAAAAGTTTCAACAACATCTGTAATATCCACATAATTACGTTTATCTAAAATTACATTTTCAAAAAACATACATTTCTCGTTTCATTCTTAAGGAAATAACGGCCATTATTATTATTATTATTTTTCTATAAATAACTGAAGCTTTGTCCTAGATCTACCTCGGAACAAAGAGATATTATTTGTTTAGACACCCGATCAAAATAAAAGGTTTTTTTTCTATTTCTTCACACAGATTATAAGATTTACCGTCAATATGTAAACATAGGTTGATTTTGACTAAAAAAACCTCTTCGAGGTACAATTTATGGATATATAATATATTTTAATATAATGGGCCGATTAGTCAATTGAAATATTTTAATAGGCCACATAATCTATCAATTTAAGTTTCATCAAAAATGGGTTCATAAAAAAACTATTAATTACCTATTTATTTCAAACTTCGGCCCAATTTAATTTTTCAAGGTCAAACTGCTTAAAATAGGGCCAATCCTGTTCACGGGCGTCTACAAGCTTATATATATATATATTTTTTTTTTTTTGAGGGGGGGACTTAGTTTTATTTTTATAAAAAATTACAATTTTTACTCCGCTCCATAATTTGATCAAATGACCTTTTTATACTCTGTTTTCTCATAAAATTTTTTTACTCGAGAGTGATCATTTTTACAAAAACCCCTTTATTTGGGAGGGCAAAAAATAATACTTGAAGTGAGAATGAGTACCACGGGCCAAGGTTTTGGAAATCCGTTATTTAGATTTATAAATTTTAACAAGAAATTAGTTTAGATCAGGGATAATAACTACTATCTAGTGTTATTGGGTAACCCTGTGCTATAGTGGTAATGAGATACTGATGATTTTAAAATGTAATTAACTAACTACCAAACATCAAAATAAGAGATAATTCAAACTTAACCAATCAATGTTTAGAATACTGGTTAAGAGAAAACAAGTGGACAAAAAAATTTGCTGTACTTCATAATATTTATATATTTGGTGCGTTAACATAAAATTAGAGCAGAAAATTCTACAATTGACAATAAAATGGAGCTTAAATTTATAAACAAAGAGAAGAATGTATATTGTCCTTTATATATATAAGCTAACGATTTTCTTGGCTAGCACCTCCTCCATTAAATACAAACATCTTGTGAATTGCCCGTTATTTTTGTATTAGTATTAATAACCAAAAAGTATAGAAAAGCGTTTGCAATACTAATATCTATTTTTGTACTAGGACTATTTTGGTTAACTTGCACAACCCATGGGCCGGTGTATATCTTAAGATATTAGAAGGGTTCCCTGATGCTCAGGATACCAGTGGCGATAGGTTTTGATCCCCCTTATAGACAATCAGTTTACCTGAATACCCCGGGGACTGGGGTGTAATGTCATATATTAGAAGGGGTCCTGGATACTCATAATAGTGATAGGTTTGTATCCCTCTTAGGTACCAGTTTTGGCACCTGCGCAACCTGTTGGTTGTGGTATATTTTCAAAATGGAATTGTGTCTCTCGTGATAATTTCTTATCATGCAATAGTTTGATTGCCCAAATAAAATATAAATTTATTTGAAAATACACTAGATTATAAAATTGCTTGCAATAAATTGTTTAATAATGTAATTACCCGGAATCATTTTACTTGGCAATGTAAATGACCAAAAAAGGACAACTCCATTTGGAATTTTATAGATTGCCCGGACATTTTGCACATATCTCGTTCTAACAGGCATTCTGCAAATTGTCCGATTTTCCACGTTGCCGGAACATATACATTTATACAAGCTAATCTTTCATAAAAATATTTTAGGGCTTGTATTCAAATATAAGGCATGATATAAGATACTCAAAGATTAAAATTATATACATATATTGTCCCCAATATGGTACCATTCAAATAAAATATCTATTTTATGTTAACAATCAATTTTGGATAGTTTAAGTTCAATTTGTGACGCACTCAAAGGGTTCCTTAGAATAATCCTTGTTGATATAATTTGAAAAATATTTGTCAAAGAGTACAAATATAACTCACACTCTATCTAGACAAAAATAATTCTAGCTTGCTTTTATGTTGACAGGCAATTATACATATTCTATTTTCAATTAATCTGTACCCAATATCAAAATGTAAGTAACATTTCAAAAGGGCATAGTTATAGATACTTTTTAATAGATTTTATGCTATATTATTTTGTTAAGAGCCTGTAGAAGTTAATAATTTAACCAAAAAAAAAAAAAAAAAAAACTACTTCCAAAACTTCAAATTACACTTAACAAGCGTAAGATTGGGGTTTCAAAAAGGAAGCTACAGATATCAAACCTTAAGGGAAAAAGTTGATGTGTTTAGTTTGGTAATTATTATGAGTATATATGTATATTTTGAGGTTCTGAAAGTCATGCAAACAAATAGTTAATAGGGGATAATAAAGGAACCCTCCAGGACCATTCACAAAACATCCATTACACAACCTTTTTAAGACGTGACAAGCCACTTTTTTTTTTTTTGAGTGGTCCATGTTCCCTTAAGTGAAAAATAATTTTTGAGAGACCTATTAATAAATTTTTTTTAAAGTAGTCCAGTTCCTTATAATGGATTTTTTATTCTATTCCATATCATATCAAATATTTGAGAAATAATAATCTTATATTTGAATGATCCAATAAAACAATGAAGGAAACATTTGTTTATTAAATTTATGAATAAGTTTTCCTTCTATGTAAACCATAGGGATTGATAAGGAGATTGTTTTCACTATATCAATTATTTCAAAGTGAGTGGGATATAACTTTATATCTACGCCTAGGCTACAATATATTAGGAATGTTACGGATCGCAAATTGTTAAACTGAGAAAATGGGGTTATCCACGAACCGTTTTTTTATACGTAAAATAACTGGTTCGTAACCCATGAATCATGGGGCATCCCTTTAGAATCATCAGGTACATTTTATAATTTTACCACATGTCTTTCTCTTTCAATCTTGAAATTGGAGACTGCTTAAACGGAAAGTTGAAATTCAATCATTTCAACCTTTTAATAATAAGAAAATAACACCATTGATTTGTGATCTCTGTTCCCATTAAGCTTTAAGGATATTTATCTATATACTAATTTTATTACATTTTATTCAGTTAGATCCTATAAAGTATACTTTAAGGCAGTCAATAATGAGGTTATCTTTATTCAATACTTTATACAGGAAACAGTCGCAGTGCAGTATATAACGATTTCCTCCTACCTCAACCAGAGTTTAAGTTGACCGAACTAATTTCACCCCTTTAAAGATATTCTGTCTGAATGGGTCTTTAAGAATAATTTGGGTTAGATCGGTCCCAAAAACAATTCAGTCTGGATTGGTTTCATTTAAAATTCAGTCTAGACCAATTCTATAGATGAATTGTTTATGAAGTCATGAGTGTTTCTATGAGTCGTGAACATTGAACTACAATAACATGATACGACAATAAATATGTTGCAAAAAAAAAAAAAATCGAGAAAATTGGTCCCTAGATCGAGACTGGAAAAAAAATTGTTGGTTATATTGAGACTGAAAAAATCGGTTCACGATTTGAATATGATTAGATTTCGGTCTTCGGTATGAAATATCAGTCTGGACTGAAATATCAGTCTGAATTGTTTTATAAATAATTAGTTGGACCTAAGGTTGATAGAAATACAAGTTTATACCATAGCGCGTGTACGACTGATGTTTGACTTCAACCACGCTTTTAATATTGACGTAATAGTAGATGAGTGGTTGCGTGTTTTGTCAAAATCTGCCTATCTTGCCCAGCAGTCGGTATCAAATTGAAAATTCTAACAAGTCCGATTACATGATGGTCTAACCATGTTCTATTAACCTTGAGTTGGACCTAAACGAAAATATAATTCGATCTGGCACCGAATCTTAACACTAGTAAGAAAGAACAAGATCTCCAATCTAACTGAAAAACCGGTCTGAATTGGATCAGAACCACTAAAATTTAGTTGATGATCAGTTAAAAATGTAGAATCCTTAGAGAAAAGAACCGCATTGAACTCGGAACCGCAATTTGAGGATCCGTTATATCACTACCTACAACATACATAGATAAAATTATTGTTGAATGACAAAATTAAAAGACAAACACACGTAGATTTATGCATGAATCGTTAGTATTACAATTAACAAATCTATTGATAAATTAATTATCATATACCTACATTCACCTATGTAAAAGCAAAGTAAATATTATAAAAATATACATACATAGAATGATATTTCGAAATGGGAAGGAGATTATATTATACATATGTACCTATCTATAGTTATCAAATGTGTTTTTTTATATCTATAGGTATTAAATAAATGAGGTCAATATATTTGATATTTTGTACAACTATGCTTGATTCTAATAACATATATCAAATCTAGTGAAACCCCATAAAATATAGGGTTTAAAAAAAAAAAAAAAAAAGATCTTTATTTTCTATAAAAGTTAATAATATATAAATTTAGTAAATGATCTAATGAAATATATTTTTCAATTGTTTATTATTAGGGATGTTATAATGGTATAAATCCTTGTAAGTAGTGTTATGTCAGTCCTTATTAATTCGGTAAAGTCCAGTCATAGGACCGATCCTATCAGTTTTTGTAAACGGTGCTTCAAATTGTCGGTCCTAGATCTGATGAACAAAAAAAAAAGTTCAGTTGAGGTCAGAACTATATAAGTTTTTAAGACTGATATGGAGGACTAAACAGGACCAGACGGAGCCTGAACTGGACGGGACTACAGTCTTCATTCCTAAATAAGGACAAATAAAACTTTAATCGTGAGTTTCAATCAAAAATAAAAGTCGGGAAAAGGTTGTGCCTTTATCAATCTAGCGGTTCTTAAACTGCTAGAACCGGAACTGACAAAGTCGAAACGAAACCGCAATATATTGCTTATCGGTCTTGGTTTTTGTACCTATTTTTGTTCTTGTATTTTTTGATATATTTATAATCTTTTAATATTCTATTTACATAATTTTATGTGAATGAAACACGTGGTTACCCCCTACCCTCTCCTCATGGCCCCACTTTGAAAGTCATTGCCTTAAGCAATCTTAGTTTTCCAATCCCCTGCCAGAACTTGGGGCACTATGAACTCTGCGTATAAGGTAGCCGCGGCCCTGTTAGTATCTAATATCATTTCCTTGGGCCGAATTTTGTAGCGATACACCTACTTTTAAGTGCCTGTTATCAAACTGAGCCTGTATAAAAAAGAAGCTAGACCGAATACCAGAACCGAAACCGATAAAGCTGAACTCAGACCAAAACCGTTGAACTGAAAGAACCGAGACCGGAACCAATAGAACTGCTGAATCTGAACCGGGCACACTCTTGGTTGGGGCCGATAGAGGATTGTAGAGGCATAACTAGAGTTGTATAAAATATGACCTAGAATGTGTACGAGACTTTTTTTAGTTCTAACCTAATCAATATTTTTTTTTTCTTAAGCTTTCATGAATATTATACAATTCTTTAAAGGGAATATTGAAGTATAAAGTAATGATTGAGAGTAAGAAGTAGGGTGATTGAGATTTATAAGTATAAGTTATTGGTAAACTTGGAGCATAACGGATCAATCTCGGAGTATTTCCTGCCTATGTCCTTCCTTGATACGAAGTGGGATCTTTGTTTATTTTCCTTCTCTTACGACTGCTTATAGCTGATCCAATAAAATGTATTTTTCGGAGCTCATGGAGACTAAATAGGGGTTTGAGTTATAAATCAAAAAGTGACTGGCGATTCAAAAAACAACGATAGTAACAACAACGTTTTCTAAGTTTATTCAAAATAAAAAAGTTATTGGCAAAATAAGAAATGGGACAAAATTGGACTTTCAAGTGAAAAATAATGAATTCCCTATGGAATATTGGATTTTTACATATAATAAAGTTTGTAGAAATTTGTCTGAAAATTAGTTTGCATATAAACTTGACCTACAAAAATTGATATTTAACTGAAAAATTTGTCATTTTCTAAATAATTATTTACTTTTTTTTTATTTTGTTCACTTTTTTTTTCATTAAACGTCAATTTTCAACTTTTAAGAAAAAATGCTGCAAAAATATGCATTGTGTACTTATAAAATTTATACTTTAGTATGTTTCCTGCCGGTATTTTCAATTTCCACAACATTTTATTACACATTTTTTGTAATATTTCTAAAAATGAACAAATTATCGAGGTTAATTTTTTGACGACATTATTTTTCATAATTTTTTTGTTTTTCTGCAAGTCCGGGTAACCCTTTGTTAGTATAAGTATAAAGTAATAACTTGTGTGTGTGATCATAAAAGATTGAGAGGAACAATGATGGTTTACTTGGGCGTTATTAAAGTAAGTCCTTTTTGGACTCCTCGGAGTAGTGTCCTTGTTATTTATGGTATAAGATTTGTGTTTTTTTAATTCCTTTAGGAGTGAAGAAAATTAAAAATTCTAGTAATAGTGACGTCATAGACTATGAGTGGTTGCGTGTTGAAAATTATAGCAAGCTTGATTACATGATGGTCTAATCTTGTATTTCTATTAACCTTTGGGAGAGGGGGAGGGAGAACTGACAAGGATATCAGTTTTTCCAAAATTTAATGTTATGTAGCTATGGTAGCTATGGATTTGTGAATTTTTTCCACCCAAAAAAATTAATATTTGAAATTTTTTTTCAAAAAATTTTATATTTGAAATATACATATTTTTTAAAATTTAATTGATTGTGACTACAATGAATTTTTGATTTTTTTTTCTACTAGATTTAATTTTCTTATGAATCGCTGGATTTTTGAATTTTTTTTCCGAAAAAATTCATATCTGAAATATATTTTTTGAAATTTTCTTACTAAAAATTTAATTTTTTGTAAAGAGCTTTGGGTTTTTAAATCTTTTTCCAAAAAATTTATAATTTTTTAAATTTTTTTCGAAAATATTTAATTATTCAATTTTTTTTTTCTAAATATTTTAATTTTTTTCATAAAATTTCCAAAAACCAAGCTCTCCCCCCTAAAAAATAAATACATATATATATATAATCCTGCAGACCTGACTTTAATCATAACAAAGGTTCAAAAAGCAGACTCAGTTTTAAATTATGTAGCTAATGGGATATAAATTAAAATTAAATAAAACAATAATTAAACTAAGAAAATAACCTTTTCACTTTTTGCATTCTGTTAACCTTTATGGAATTTTATTATCATAAACATAATAGTAAATTGTAAAAGAAGAAATAGACAAAGGAACAATGCAATACATATTTTTATCATTGACTAAAAAATCCTTGATTACTAAAGGATATATTATTATTTTTATTTTATACAATTTGCAAGTCTATGAAAATTACTTTTAATTATTTTAGCTTATAAAAGGTTATCGACATGCATTAATAATAATCAAATAATTAATAAATAAAATATGAAAAGAAACTTGATCTTATTTAAAAAAAAGGGTTCCATAAATCTCTTTTGATAAATAATATCTACACTTTATTCTAGAGCGCGATTTAACAGGGGCGTCTGCAGAATAGTATATTTTTTTCTTTGGAGAAGCGGGGCTTTTATTTAAAAAATCCATAGCTATTCAGAAAAAAATTTCAAAAATCCTTAGCTATTCCCATAAAATTTCAAAAATATTTGCGAAACATTAAGTTTTTTCCTTAAAAAAAAAAAGAAACCATAACAATTTACAAGAAATAATATTTTTTCAAAAAGTTTAAAAAAATCAAAAGTTTAATTTTTTTCAAAAATTATATTATATTTATTAGAAAAAACTTAAAAAATCCACAGCTTTTTCAAAAATTAATTTTTGGAAAAAACTGCTTTTAAAAATTAATTTTAAAGAAAAATTGAACTTTTTCAAAAAGAATTCAAATATTTTTTTTTTTTTTTAATTTCAAAATTCATAAGTATTTACAAAAAATTTGATTAAAAAAAAAAAAAAAAATCAACAGCTGTTAACAAAAATATATATTTTTTGGTTCCAATGAATTGATATCTTTGAATATGAATATGTTAGGTAATTTATTTATTTACGTCATCAAAAACCATTGTTATGTAATGTAAGCTGATTTTGAATGTAGGGATATTTGTTGGAGCCCTGCACAAAACCTAAATATATGAATCATACATTAAAGTATAGGTATAAGGGAGTTGATTTTTTCCTTTCAGGAGGAGAGGCATTCAAATTTTCACGGAATATTCATTACCGAGTTTTTTTTATGAAAATATAGTTTTGAATAACCTTTTTTATACAAAACAAACTCCTCGAATACTCATTTTCTTAAGGACCATTTCTTTTAAGTCTATATTTTCTTGACATTTTTAAAGAATAAAGGTTTTTCATTATGACTTTATTTAAAAAAAATATTTTGCTTGATAACATTTTTTTTTTTTTTTTTTGAAAACAACATTCCCTTTTTTAATCAATTCAAATATTGCCTGAATCTATATAATGAACATTTATAATTAACTTAATATTTATTGAGTAATCCCACCCTTACCCGGCCGGACACATCATATCCTACGCCTAGCATTGAGCTATAACTTAAGACTATCATTATAAATCAAAATTACGGATGTATTCATCATCATTTTGTTGACATACATAGGAGACAGACGCACGATAATAAAGAGAAATATTTTTCACTAGGTGATGAGGAAATAATGTCTACAAATTCAATGACATAACAAATTACATTTCCCTTTTCTAATAATTTCTGAATGATAAGTGTTGAGTATTACCATTGTAGAGTACTGGAGATAATAATATTAATATAATCAATGTATTGGGTTTCTGTCTTGTAATCCTAGTACGGTCTGAGGCAGTTATAATTGTTGTTAGATCAAACTAGTTTCATCTGGATTTATCAAATTTAAAAAAATGTCCGATTTTTTCAACCAAAATAATTGGTCTGGATCGGACAAGACTGATTTTCAAGATTAATTGTTAATGATATCATGCGTGACAAATATGACGAAGCATGGAGTTCAAGGGACCTGGAATAATCACATATAATTTTTTTTCCCACAAGAGGGGAATATAAAATAAGTGATTGGTCAAAAAAGATGAAAAAAATCAACGTAATTTTTTACTCCATTCCTTCAAGAGGGAAACAAAAAAAAAACAAGCTAAGCTCCATGTGTGATTATTACATGTGTCTAAAATTCTATGGACTGAGTTATGAGGTATAACAAAAATTTGAAGAGCTTGTGCTTAGTGCTTTTTTTTCTTCTTGTTAGTTGTCCCTTCCAGTTCGTTCTTGGGCCGGTCAAGTTCAGCTCTAAGAACTTATATAATAAGGTCCTTGATAACGACACTCAAATTTATTTCTTCTTTCTTTAACCAGTTCTAGTACTGAAAGTCCTAAGAACCGGCAGTCTTAAGAACTCGTTCCAAAGACCGATCATTTTTTCCAACTCAAATAAGAATGATCTTTTTTTGTGTGTTCAATACATATATAATTCAATTTTTTGACTTGCATACTATTCCGCCCTCCCCCGAACTCAATAATCAATGGGGGGTCAGCCCTGTGTCAACAGCCCTGCTAGTAGAAGGACTTTTTAAATTTTCTAAGTGGCTTAGATGTTTCTAGCCTCTTTGTTGTATAAAATCAAAACAAACAATAACTCTTATTCCTGTATGAGATCGGAAAAAAAGGATCCATTGAGTGAGACCTGAAAAATTGAAGTAAAATTTGAAAACGATTAAAGTTCGGTCCAAATCGCTCTAAAAAATCATTTATTTACCGAATCCAAAAAAGATGGTCTCAGACCGGTGTTCAACCCTGTATATACCATTCCATTGCTAATTTTTAAAACAAAATTAACGATATTTAATGTTAGCAGTACGACCTGGCATTGCCCAGAGTATTAAAGCGTCGACTAAAAGACAAATTTTGCTTCTCACAGTTTTTCATGAACAAAATCAAACGTTATTACTCAATGCTTAGATGTACTCCCTCAAGAATGAATTATTAATAATAACAACTTGAGAAAGATAATATGACGATATGACTGATGAACTAGGGAGTAATTTAGTCCCTAGAGTGCTACCTAGCTGAGCTGTATGTACACACACTCGATGCTACATGCAAAACCCCTGCAAGAATCATTAATATTTCCATATTGTTATTTCATAGAATCTAAAAATTACTGTTTTTTATTCCAATATACAATTATACGTTGATAGAGATTAACTTTGCTTTATGAATAAAGAAGATAATTAATATTCAATAAAGTGCACTTCTCTTTGATAAAAACTATTATTGAGAAAATATTTTAAGAATTTATCAAAATCATCATAATTTTGACTAATTTTTCTAAAGTATTATTCATATATATTAGACATGTACATAATTTTTGTATGGCTTTGTCCTTATTCATGCTTCCATTAGTTGAATTTCCTCGAGGCACTCGGATTGACCTCGTAATTACTGAGTACAAAGGTATTTTTCCTCCATCACAATTTTTGTAGAGAGGAAATGGACTCTTCATAAATATTTACGAGTATTTACTTAACTAATTACAAAGACTAAAATATATTATGTCCTATTTCGGTGAATATTAAAAGGAGTATGTTCTAAATTTAAATGTTTATTACTCAATTTTTTCACAATATATTTACAGGGTGCACCAAAAAAATGGATAATCGAACCGTAATTAAGTTTTTGACAAATCAATTTATTTCAATGAAACTTCACAAAATAATAGAGATAGCAAGCTCTCTCCCTTCAAAAAGAAATTTTTTTCAAGCGCAATTTTATTTCTAACCAATAGTGAGATTAAAAATAAAACTATATTCTGAAAAATTGTCAAAATTGTCTTGGAGGCATTTGAGACTTTTTTCCAGAAGTAGCAGGGAGCTGAGTCCTGGCTGCCTCGTATATATCCTCCCGTTGGCAACGATGCAGACCCAGGGCTTCACCTTGGTCCCTAGCACGTCCCAGTAACTGTTATGCGGTCGCTCCCGCCGCAGATTCAAAGGACGTCTTCTTGCTTTTTCCAAATATTTGGTACAACAAACTTTTACATTGATTCCATTTTTCCAACTTGCAGGTTTGAACAACGCATCTAACAAACAAATAAGAACAGCTACCTATGTGGCCGTGTTTCCCCAAAGAAATTGCACCAAATTGGTGTCATAGATAGCTTGCGCCCCTGCACTAAGGAACTTCTAAATTTCAATAAAAAATGCCTTCATCATTCACAGCTTTTACACGCTCTGTGAAACTATGACGGATCAAGTAAATTTTTTCAGTCCGAAATGTGTTCCAACCCCTCGTGATGACTGTCTTAAATGAGTCAAGATGGGTATGGCAGTGGTATCTGCAGGGGGTTGGCTTGAGGGGCTGTAGCCCTCCTCAAAATAAAAAATAATGAAATTTTAGCTTTTTACTAGAAAATTTCAATTTTCTGAAAAAAAGAATTACTTTTTCAATTTTTTTTTTCCAAAAAATTCAATTTTCTATGAATATCTATGGATTTTTGAATTATTTATTTTATTTTTTCTAATTTTAATATTTGAGTTTTTGATGTTGCACTTTGTAAATTTGACTTAAATGGTCACATTGTAAAAAAATAAAATAAAAATGGCCATATTTTATTGTTGTTTATTAGAGGGAGAGAAAAAAGTGACCAGTGTATTTTTGACTCCACCGACCAGAAAATACGTACATTTATCCATAAATATTTTAACGATAGTATAAACTAATTACTTTTGACTCCAGGGAATATACCAGAGTATGTAATGTAGATAGTATAAAAATATCAATTTATGTCATGATTATTTGATAATTATTCATGGGTATTATAAAATAATATTCAAATATAATTTATTTTCTTTTGGCAAGGGTGTATCAATAAAAAAATTATTTAATAAGTATAATATCTTATGAAATAACTCACCTCGTAAAGGTGGGTTACCATGCATGTAAATTACTTAAAATTTATTTCTAAGAACCTTGTATATTATAATCTCCAAACCTCAACCATTATCCCTTTCAAAATAAAGAAGTTGTGTGATTTATAACATTTCTTGTATGGAGGATAAAAATGACACATTAGTAATTTTCACGCAACCAAAATTTAATTTTTAATTGCATTTTCTCTGCTACAAACAAGACATATAATAACTCATAAAACCTCCTTATTTTGATAATTGTTGAGGTTTGAAGATTAAAATATGCATTGTTCTTAGAAATATAAGGTCCATACACGTATTATATGTACACCATAGAGAAAAAAATATATCGAGATGACAAGAATTTTTTCTTGGCTGCTTGGCTTACTCAAGATGCTTAGAGACAAGGTAGGTCAGTCATCATTTTTTACCCTGGCCAGGCAGATATGACGCCAAGGCGATAAATAAAAGCGCTCCCTAGCTTAATAAAACACAATATAGTCAGGTGTTTCTGTTTATAAGTTCATTAATTATATTTATATATCCAGATATTTTATATATATGACGTCACCGAATTGGGCGTGTGTATCAATAAAATATTCATGAAAATAACGTCTCTGACCTACTGATCTTGGGCTTACTTAAGAAAATAGAAAAAAAACATTCTTATCTTTAAAAATGTTGTAGAGCTGTTGTAATGTGTGTAATTGTAGATATGTTTAATCCGATGGAAAAAATCGAACTTGATTTGACTTGAGCACATCTTTAATTATTTAAAACACCATTTTGATTCTATTTAAAGGAATACCCATTTAGGTTTTTCAATTTATGGCTGTTTCGGCGTTATTAATTCATTTACAAATAATCGGCAGATTAAGAGCACAGGAAAATTCAAACTATTTACAACGATTCGTTCAGCACTTATAAATTATAATTAAAGTATTTGCTTTAGTTTTTTGGTATTAGTTTCAACAATAATATCTTAACAGTTTTTTTTTTTTTAGTTTTCATTGGTTTGAATTATCATTTGACAATATCATCATGGTTCTATATTGTTAAACTTAGAGTTGCTCAAATAAGAGCCCTAAACCTGGTCTTAGCTTCCATAAATTTCCTAGAGATCCAGGTCCATCAAACATATAATAAACTACCCAACTTTGAATTGTATCCCAACCCATTCATGTTTTCATTCTCAGGATCTATTATGGGGACGGAGAAATTTAGATTTCGAACAGAGAAGGGTAGGTATAATGAATTCGTGAGTTAATTCCATACTAAACAAAATTACCGAACCAATCCGTGTGGATAAGTAACTATTTTGCTAGGTCTCAAGAGATTTTTTTTGAAATTTTATATAAATTTTTTGTCCAATGAGGACTAAAACAAGTCTTTTATTTAAAATAAATCTTTGTTTTCCCTGTGACGGCAAAATTATTTGACTTCGGTAACTCTAAAAATCCCGAATATGAGGTTTTTTCAAAGTGTTGTATCTCTATTTCTTTTAAATCTCCGAGTTCGAATAAGATATCAAATATATCCTTACATTATACGACAAACATGGACTGCTGAAGGCAATAAAACTGTCTTTTGCATGCCTTCTCACCTCTATATATTTATTTCTCTATGGTGTACACGCATGATTAAGGTATGTGAAATTTGTTGAAATCCTCGTGAATATACATTTAAAAAAAAGTATAATTTAGTGATTTGCAAAATATTAGTGCTCTTATTAATTACTTATCCCTACATTCAAACGTATTGGTGAGCAAGGAAGACTTTAGTTTTTCTTTGGCTCCCAAAATCTATTTACGGTCTTTTACAGTAACCGCTGATGACCACAAAGTTCCACGTTATTTATAAGTAGGTAAAGTCAAAGATTTTGAAACTATGTGAGTGATGGAATGCAAGTACCAAGAGCTTCTATTCTTTAACGACTTTTTTATTATTAGTAATTAAGGATCAAAGATTAGAATTTGCGAACATTTTAAGTTATGTAAAATATTTTTTTATCAATGTCATAGCGATTCTAAATCGATTAATTTTAATATTTCAGAAGAATATTTTATGTCTTATTATGGGATTTGAAATATGTATGTCTTAAAACATGGCATCAAAGTAAATTTAATTTTGATTTTGCTCCTCCTCATTTGGATATGTTGAAACCCATAATTTTTGAAAAGTTCAAAGTTTGTAAAATATATGGGTTTATTTTATAAAAATAGCTCTTAATAATATGGGTTTTCGGGATCTATAGTAGTAAATAAAAAATTATCCTTAAAAGTATTTATATACCTTATTTCACTGTATTCCGGTGGGCCAAGGGGCTCGGATCCCTAATATTTTTTCATGTAGAAATATATATATCAACTGTATTAATAGTGACTCACTCAAATCCTGCCTTCCCCCCTCCCCCCATAACAAAACGAGATTACTTTTTACATAGTACTTCAAAAGTTTGGAACTTTTTATCTTTTAAAATATCAAAAAATGGAAAGACTGAGAGAGACTGTCAATCAAAAAGGTTCTCAAGTATCTTGAAGACAATAGAATTTCAATCTTTAATCATAAAAAGTGTACGTCAAGTTTATACAAAAATATTTTGTCATATATATCCATATTGAAAAATGAAATTAAAATACGTTTCAAATTTACTTACTTACAAAGGGACCTTACAACTTTAGAGGTTATTAGTTTACTCCAAGTATCTCATGAAAGTCTGAGGCATTATCAAGAAGATTCCGAGAAAATGGCCTACAATTTTTTGTAATAGGTAATTTAACTGTGGTTTTTTACTTATATAATTAATTTGTAATATCATTTTTTCTTGACCATCAATCAGGACAGCGAATTGAATCAAAACTTTTGCACGACCCTGTTAATTATTACTAATTAATTCTATAAACAAAAAAAAACCTCTTAAATTCCCTAGTACTAAAAAATGTATGGACCATTTTCTTAGAATCTTCTGGATAGTCCCCTTGATAGAATTGACATATATATACAGGGTGAACAGAAATTAGGGTAGCTCAGAAAAACGTTGATAGAAAGTTTATTTGTAAAATTACGACATTTAAAATTCGTATATATAATTTTAATTTAATTTTTTGTACAACATATAACCTCCAGCCTTCATAGCTACCGTCAGACGGCGAAAATTCACAAATTTCGCTCCATGCCTTAACCAGTGAAGCCTTCAGGCTCTCAAAATTCTTATGAGGCTTTGCTCATATCGATGCCTCAAGAATGGACCACAAAGAGTAGTTTATTAAATAAGTGGAGCTTGGAGGGCCTTTACCAAAAGTTTGGAAAATTCGTTGTGTGCGATTCCTGCGAGATTTTGGAGCTGTGTGAAAGAGCTCCATTTTCAGGAAGGTTCAAGGCTTGTTCCCCTTAACTCTTTCTCGCCTCAGGGCTTGACATGAGCCTCGGGAACGTCCTCAACGTAGTTCTTAGCATTTGATTTGACACCAGATTGACATCTCACAATCTTAAGGACCTTTGGTGTTTTTTTTTATCTCGCCCAACACTTCTCAGGGGCTGTTTTGAATCATACTGTTAGTTGAAACTTCTTCAAGGTATTCTTAATAGCGACTTTCCTAACTTATATGTTCTTGGAAATTGCACCATGGGATTTTCGTTTTGAATTAACTGAACAATCACTTTCCACGCTGAAATAATGTTTTCATAACATAACAAAATCCACTGGTTTAGTAAGTATGAATACGCAGAAGATGAACCTGATATCATGAAACTTCGACGAGCTAGAGACAAATATATTTGCAATTACCCTAATTTATGTACATACAAGTTATACATGTATATGAAAAAATATCTCCCTCAGTTAAAGTCATAAGTACCTCAGATAAAACGTAATCTGTCTACAAATATACATTTTATTGACACATTAATCAGAGTTATTATTTACAATGTAGATTGTATAAACATAATTATATGTACTTATAGTTAGTGTTGTATCGATCCTTATTAAAGGACTGAAGACTCCAGTCCCGTCCAGCTTAGAGTTGGACCGGTTCAGTTCAGTCTTGCATATCAGTCCTAAAACTGATAAAGTTCGGTTGTAATGACGTAACTCAATTTTATTTCTTCTTTTTTAATCATTTTTTGTGCTGAGAGTTAAAAAGAGATCCATGGTCTTAAGGATCGGTCTTAAGACTGGGAATAACTGGACTGAATAAATAAGGACAGACACATCACTACTTATAGTTATACTATGAAAATATTTTGAGCTCCCCCACATCGCTTGACATTAAAAAATGAAGATGTATTTGTATAAAACCATTGATACAACACACCCATTCGTGTCATGCCCTCAAATACCACCCTATGGTTAGATTAATCCGTACATCATTAATCATTCCACTGAACAAATGAAATGTTTAATTCAAACTAATTTGTTAATCGTGACTGAATATCGGATTTTAATAACATTATTTACCTACTCACTATACGTCATGTGATTAATAAGACGTCACCCTATAAATTTATAAGTATCCTTACCCTATTTCCATTTATGAACCACGTTATATTTGGAGGTGGAATGGATCCAAAGGAAGAGCAATTGAAGGAGGTCACATCTCCTTCTTTCAACTTTTTTGAAGCAAGATTGGAGCTATCAATCTCTGGTATACTCATTGGTAGTCTTCCCACAACGACTTGAGCGGATCCTTGTCGAGTGTCAAAACTTGGTAGGGAGGATACTTCACAAGAAAATGTTCCTTGGCCTTTGAGAGAAACTCTATCCAATAAAAGGCTTTGTGGACTTGACTGCTTAAGCTAAAAAAAAAAAATAAAATTTTAATACACTCTCAACTAATGTAAGGTAATATTAAATTGCAATATTTTGGTGAATGTCAAGAATGATAGTTACTAAATACAAATTGGGGACCAAAACTTGCAGTTGCATGAATAAATTACAAAAGACTTTACAAGCAATAACAGCATCGACACGCCAGCAAACAGGTTGACAGATCTTCACAATGAAGGCTGTGTCCGTGGCGTACTACGCTGTGATCCTGGCAGCATGGAGCGAATATAAATTTGTATGGGAGGTGTGGTATACATTTTTCTCCAAGACACCCCAAACTGCTAGGTCCAGGGGGTTGAAGTAAGGGCTGGAGGAGAGCCACATGTAGGGAGGTCAGAAGTTAGTCATATTGTTGCTGTAGAAGTTTTGGCTGTATGAGGCTTTAATGGACTTCTTGATATTGTAAGAAGTCCCGGTAAAAATACCAACGGTATTTACAGTCTTCTCAGTACTGACATTGAAGCGGAGGGGATCGCACATGCATTCCTTTTTTTTTTGTAATTGGTCCCACATTTTTAGACTTACAGACATGGGATTAAAAAAAAACAGGATAATTTTTGTTTATGCCGTCTTTTGGTTGAGTAATGACACTTCTTAATTAAAAATAACTAAAAAGAAATTATAATTAAGTGTTATTGCAAGTTTTGGGTCCCCAGTTTGCATGGAAATATGTTTTTTGTTCATAAAAAATAAGTTTTTGCAATGGCTATTTCGATATTTGATTAAACTCATTCATTCTGCTGAATATCCTATTTCTTTATGTACTAAGAAATATTTAAAATTAATGAATGATTTTATTTAAAAAAGAAATTACCTGCGTCAAATTATCTTCCTCGAAGAAATTTCTTGATTTAGAAATTTTAAAAATGAAGAAAAATTACAATACGATACTACATATTATGTATATTGTACACATATGATGCGTCAACATTAAAACAATCTTGAAAAAAAATCAAGTACAAGAGAAAATTCCAATTAATTTTTTTATTTCATATATATTCAATTGTTATATACATCTTTGAGTTAATTATAGCTTTGTGTTCAAATTTTCGGGATGAGTTAAGATACGTAAAGATTTTAGCTAGAGTCTAAAACTTTTATTGGATTTAAAAGACACATAATTACCCCAATTTGGGCTTTCAAAATAATTTATAAATTTTTGCTACTTTAAGTGCAATTTGCGACAGAACCCAAGGATTATTAAAAATAATTTGTAAATAGAAAGGAAGGATAATTCGTCAAAGAATACAAATGTAATTATGACTCCATTTTGATAAAAACAATTCTAGCTTACTTTTGTGTTGATGAACCACAAATGTATGGTACATTGCAAATTTAAATATAGTTCATTCAAGGGGGAAAACTCCTAATTACAAATACACATTCACAATGAGACAGATATTTTCATTTCTCCTTGAGAAATCACTCAGACATAAATATGACTGAAAAACGAACAATAATTTCACACTCACAGCGTAAATTATGATCCATTAATCAAATACAATCTAATTATACCAATTTCAGTTGACTAAATCATAATGAGAGTGTGATGCCAGAAAAAAAATATCATTAAAAAAATGCTTTATCTAACATCCAATTTTATATATATACAATATATAGTCATTTCTAAAAGGTTTATTAAAAGTTATGTCTGAAGAATGTAAAGAAGATATTGTTCTCCGATATAAAGATTTAGTTAAATATGAAATGAATTATTGTTCATTTGTCAAAAGACCTCCTTATATGAATATACCAACAGACACAGGATTAGGATATTATTTGGATTTTTTTTTTTTTTCTTAAATATGTTTTCGGATGATTTTTTTATAGAAAAGATAACTCTGTGATGACGGTTTTTTGTTGGATTTTTCAAATATCATTTGCCCAAATACAATTTACATTCACCTAAATTGGGAAGGAAATTACCATAATTTCCCAGGTCTATTTTAGAACTAACTAACTTTTGAGTTGTTCAGTGTGAAGCAGCTTTAAAAATGAAACTAATGAAAAGTTGCATATATAATTATTAATATCTTATTTCTCGAAAATGAACCTTCGGCAGATATGTACATCCCCAGGCCCTTATTGAAGGTGGAGCAGGCTTTATTGACGTAGTTGTCCTTCAACACGGTCCACACCAGAGACAACAGTCTTCAGATCATCGATATCGTTTTAGAAGACAGCACAAGCATTGAACTCTACGTACTTCCAGATGAAGAACTCCTGGGGGTTCAAGATCGGTGATGAGGGGGCCAAATATCATTTAACTGAACCCTCCAAATCCCAGTTTTCACACAAGGTATTTTTGAATGACACTGCTGGTTTGGGATGGAGTCCCACATTGGTCAAGATGTACTCGTTGGGCCTGTAAGTGGCATCTAGAACTGATATAACCTTCCAAATGAGGGTGTTCATCTATGAAACGGTGATCACGGTCCCCATGAACCAGATGAGAGGGAACAAATTGCCATTTGAGCCAACAAAGCCAAGCATCATAGCGTTCTGGGTGTGCTTGCTCTTGGCCACAACCCTTACAGAGGGGGCAGCTTCCTTGTCATAGGTGCCAATGTACCCTAATTACGCCTATGTACGGGTTTGTCCACAGAAAAGGTCTTCTCATCGCTGAAAAATATGAGGCGGCCGTTCATATCTTTCTTCAAAAAATTATTGATGATTCTGCAACTCTCGAAACGTTTCTGGAATCTGCTCATAACAAGGCTTTTTATATCCAAGTTCTCTTTAAGCAACTCCATCATGGTCTTCTGAGGAACTTCTAGCTCCCTGGAGAGCCTCCTTGTGTAGGTTGAAGGGTTGGCTTCAATCAGAGCTAGACATCTTGGCTGGTGTTCCTGTTGTTATTGGCCTCCCTGATATTTTTTATCAGGGACACCAGTGCCCCCCTTTCTAAACATGTCCCTAAACTTGTCCATGGTATTGAAGCTCACGCTGAACGTCTCGGGGATGTCCTTATGAAGCTTATCGCCTGCTTCGAGAAAAAATATAAGTAACACCAATAATTTGAATAACCTGGTAATTAATTCTACGCATATGTTGGAATGATTTTGAGAATTTTATTACAATGACCTAGCATTTTTTTGCGTGTATTTAAACAATGGATTTTATTAAAAGGGGCTTGAAATTAAGAAAAAACTGTATTATAGCGAAACACAATCTGATCGAATTAATACGAGTATATTGGTATTGTAATATTTGTCATGAAATTGATCGGTCAATATCAACAATGGGCAGTACTTCCTTTCATTACAAGGAAAATAAACCCTTTCACAATATGAAATTTGAAACTCTTTTTATATATTTAAAATTATTCTTTTGGAAGAGTCTCGAGTTTATTATTATATTTTTTAACAATTGCTAAAGAGAAAAAGTCACGAATAATAAAACTACTAATATAATGGAAGGCCAATTTTTTGCAACAAAAAATTGGCAAAATAAAAAACTAATCAATTGGAAATACCTGTACAAATATACTTTTGTATGTGTAATATATATATTTTTCATTATAACCAAAATTCTCTGGTTTCGGTGCATGAAGAAGGGGCCCTTCAATTATATGTAATCAACAAGATCATGTCATATTCTTGCAAATTAGTTCGCCATACGTAGACTACACACCAATGCCATGTATGAAAATGATGCCTGATTTTGCAAATTAGAATTTGTAATTCATTTTTTTAACAAAATTTAAATTCAAGAAAGAAAAAGACTGTTTGAAGAAATTCAGAACTAAGTTCCTGCAAAATTGAGATTAATTATGAAAGCACAAGACGGATTTTTCCTTCACCTGACAAAACCTTTTTATAACTCCTTTTCCTCAGTCGCATTCATAGTGCAGACAAATTTTATGCAAATTTTCTGTCGTTCAATTATATAGAACTGCAAATGAAAAATTCCCTTGATTAGACAAGGGCGTCTGCAGGAATTTTGTCTGGTGGGGGTATGGAATTCTAAACACATAAAATAATCCGGCATGTAGCTTAGTTTTTTTTTTTTGTATTTCCCCTCTTGAAAAAATGGAATAAAAGAATAACGTTGACTCTTTTTTTTCAAACAATTATTCCTTTTCTATTTTCCTCATGTGGGAATAAAGTCTCTTGCGTGATACTTCCAGGTTTGTAAAATATCCTGGCAGGGGTTTCTTTTATTAATTTCATAAAATACCTTTTTGGGGAACATGTATTTAATTAAATTGTTTTTTAACACTTATTTTAATTTACAATTGTAACTTTATAAAAAATACTTCGTTAGCCAATTTATTATAGAGTCATTTAAACTATACAGGTTTTAAAATTAAATATAAAATAATATTTGGGCGAATGCCCCTACTAATCTATAATTCTTTCTCTGTGGCATAAATTTAATTAAAATTATATTCAAAAAGTAATGTCTATAGTATCAAGTCCCAAAAAAATGATTTAAAAAAAAAACTAAAAGTAAATTATCTATGTCATGTCTCAATCTTTTAACATTATTCCACTAAAGTTATTTTCTTTAAATGTGCACAGGTGCACAAAAGAGAAACGACAGATTCAATGTCATTCGCATGTATCTTTGGTCATTTAATACAGAGTGTATGTATATAATTACTAGTGTTGATACTCGGTCCAAGACCGAATATTTTTTTGGTTCGGTCTTCTATGATTTTTTCTAAACGGAAATCTTACACTTCTAACCCAATTTATACGTTTCAAACTAAGCATATCGTTTTTAAATAGGTGAGTAAAGCAATTGAGAAAGGAATGAATATTTGTGATTGTTAGTTTCTAGGATAAAATCTATCATATAGACAGTGTATATCTTAATTTGAGCAAGGATTTAGTTATAAGAGTGACATTTTATTGACCAGAGAGTTTTTATTAGACACAATTGTTTTGTTATTTATTTAACTTGGCAATAGCCAATAAGTTACTAACTGTGGGTGTAACAGATGTATATTATATATATTAATATGCTGTATAGGGATAGATATAATGTGGACGACGTATATGTTTAGTAAAATAAAGTGACGTCAATGCAATTTCTATTGACTAAATAATTTTGATATCAAAATAAAATTTATATAACTTTAGATTATTTGACTAAAGAAGTATTTTTGATCAAGTTTAAGAAATGATTTAATTTTACATTTTTTGCATCACCTTATCTGCAGATGATCAAACATGAAAAACACTTCAGCTTCCTATGATTAGTCAAGTCGTTTTTGTCGAATTGCGATAAAAAAAATGGTTAAGACACAAGATATAAGACAACAATTTTCTTTTGCCAGAATGTTCTCTTTTTACATCCTCTCTAGGATATCACATAAATACGTGATATGCCCAGTATTTGTGGGTTGAGTGGATTTTCATTCGACTTAAAAGTCCAATTTTTTTTTTATAAAAACATGATTCGAAAATATATATATTTTTGTGTATTTTTAAAAGAGATTAATGTAATGATTTTAAACACTTAACACTTTAAACTCAAAACCGTGACAGATCTGGCTACCTGTCCTTTTTTTTATGGAAATACATGGAGAATTGGAACACGCACACTTTTAATCCCAACTTTTTTTTTTTTTTGACCAACTGAAGGTTTTTTTTCTATTAGTAAAATAGAGAGGAAATGAAAGATGATAAAACTCAAATGATTTTTTTAAGGAATTAAACTAACTTTATTTATTTAATTATTATTCTAATAACAATTAAATTATATTTCAATTCCTTGAGACATTCATTCATCACACAATTCTTATAATTCAATAAGGCTTGAGCGTGTTTACTTAAATAAGTTGTTAAACAAAGTGGCAGAGTGGCGCCATCTTGAACCAAAATAATACATCCCCTTGAGTGATAATATTACTCAAACTAAGGGTGTTATGAAAAATTACTGGCACAACACCTTGCGGAGAATATATATTTTTAGTTTGTTCATTCCCTATTCCTTTTTTTAATTCATAATTAATTATTCTACTCTAAAAAAAGCCCTTTGTTAGTCCAAAAAAGGAGGGAAACAAAAGAGTGAATTGAACAAATTATACCATTATTACCAAAAAAAAAAGTATGTAAAACTTACGTCACCGCTGGATGGGGAGTATCCCTCCCCCATCACATGTACACCCCAAAACGTATTTTACGTCATTGTGAGCAATGGTAGTAATACATATGAAGATTGACTTTTTTTAAAGGCTTCTTTAAATGAAATATAGACTCACTTTATTCAAAGGGCGATAACAAGAAATATTATTTTATAAAAATGGCCGAAAATCTTAGTGACGGCTCTGTGTTAAACAAACAATCTCAATAAATTTAATATATATTGGAAAAGGCATTTGAAAGAATTTAGTATGATGTTTTATAAAATAATAGCAGACTGTGCACGCGTTGCAGGGCTGAACAGAGGAGAATGTAAATATATGAAGAAGAAAAGAGACAGAGATAGAAAGGGATGAATAAACAGAAAGAGGGAGAAAAGAAGGGGGGGAGAGACAGAGAGAAGGAGAGAGATACAGAAAGAGAGATACAGAAAGAGAGAACAGGGAAAATAGGTTAAAACTAGTCCCTAAATGACCTCGGTGGCCCAAAAAAATATCATAGGAACATTTTATCCTTCTAC
The DNA here is from genome assembly GCF_016086655.4 of Lepeophtheirus salmonis. Lineage (NCBI taxonomy): Eukaryota > Metazoa > Arthropoda > Copepoda > Siphonostomatoida > Caligidae > Lepeophtheirus > Lepeophtheirus salmonis. The sequence continues at coordinate 60,462,789 of NC_052135.2, forward strand.
TTACTTAATTTCAGACTGATAAGTTCAAACTCTTCTGGATTTCATGTGCGATAACACCAACAGCATACTTATAAATATACACAAGATATTTTTATATTTTATGGACTACTTAAGTAAGGGGTGAAACACATTTTGATAGAGGGTCCAATGCCATGGACTTATGTACATTGTTCATATATATTACTATACTTATATCTCATTGTTGTTAAGGATAAAGTATTTTATCTATGGCTTCCTTAAGCATTGCGTTTGTTATTAAATCAAAAGTACAAACATTTGTAGTAGAGATCACAAAATGAATAATGAATGTTCTATGTACACGTTTTAAGGAAGGTAACCTGGGATTGGCTCCATGGATTTGCATAAGTCATTCTACATACATATTACTGAATACATCTTACTAAACCTCTGAATACGTCATTTCAATTCATAGATATATATTTTACGACTATTGGAATTTATGTACAATATAGATATGGTGCGTCAACATAAAAACACTCTTGAATAAAAATCAAGAAAAGGAGAAAATCTCAATATTTTTGCTTCATAAATACGAATATATCAACGTTGACGAAGTTATTTGACCGAATTGTATAATAATGACATCATCAGAGGTGCTTACAGGTTTTTTAGAGGGGGGTGGAGTTGTTTTTTAATTTAGAAAAAAGAAATATTTTTCATAAATAAATCAAATTTGTGACTGAAAACTTTTTGAATAATTGAACCAAATCAACTTTTTTTTTATAAAAGACGAATAAAATTTATAAATATTCGAAAATTTAGACCAAGAAATATTTTTAGTCATGACGTATTTTTTTTTGTTATTAAAAGTAGAAGTTCCTCTAAAGTGAAGGCCAATGTCCCTTATGGATCCATCTGGCTCTACCAATACCCATACACCTAATATTTCATAAACATCTTTCAGTGAATGACAGGTTTTCTATTCAAATTTGTGTGAATGACCCAAGAATTCTCGCTATAGAGTAAAACCTTTATATTGAAATATTGGTCAAGTATAAGCTTTCAATTCAAATCTATCCATTTCCCATTTTTGTAGAGAAATAATTAATTTTGGTTATTCAAAGTGCAATTTACGAGGCTTCCAAAGGGTTAATCAGAATTTTATGTTGATAAAAATTGAGAATAATTGGTGGGAAAAAAAAACGAATGTAATCCACATCAATTTTGAGATAAATCATTCTAACTTGCTTTTGTGTTGACGGGCTTCACATATACTTTGACTTATTTCATAAATTTATAGTAAACTGAAAGTTTATATATTTGTATATCCAAAAAAGGTTACTCGTTTTAGGATTTAGGTTAGGGGATTTTAGCGGGGAAAGGGAGGGATATTTAGAAATGAGTCATAATTGTGTGTGTACACTGTACACGTCTTATTGTATATATAGGTATATATATAAGTAATATCTGGAGAAGAGTTTCTCTCACAAAAATATCATTTATATATATGTATATAAAGGGTGCGGTTTTACAATTAAGATTTTTTTAAACCGTTTTTTTCTTAAGAAACCTTAGTCGCACAGCTTTAAAAACCAGTTTATCAGATTTAGCAGACAATTTTGCATAAGTTCTGTCTAAAAAGCATTGAAAATGTCTTTCGAGTACAACTGTCGTGCACCTGATTGTTTTGTTTTTTTCAATTTGGACTCTCCAAGAAATAAAAATACAATATATTTCAACAAGTGTCCTAACACTATTTTAAATACAAAATAAAGTTGTCAAAAAGGATTATTGTAACTCTTTCTTTTTGTGGCCTTGTTATAAATTGTCAAAGCTACATTTGGGTACATGACTTGCTCAAAAAGGTGATATTGTTATTAGGAGTGTGGTTAATAAAAAGTGTTTTGCCCATTAAAACACGATGATGATGCGGAATTTCAAGGACTTGACATAACTCTTAACAATAAGTAGTTTAATTACTGGGTCTGCAACAATTTCCCAATTATATTTTGTTGAGTCAAGTTTGGTAGCTCCTACTCATACTCCCTTAGCTGCAGATCTCTTGTTAAAGTTCTTTAAAAAACTTGAAATAATAGTGGATTTTGTTTGTGGCATACTAATAACCAAGTGATTGATCTTAACTAGGATAGTTAATTCTTAGTATTTTTTGGGTTCAAGTTTTTTTAAATTGTTGGCAACTTAAAGAGTGTTTTGTATTTTCAAAAGCTCTTACCCATATTTTTCGTTATTGGGGAGAGAACATTTAAGCATAAAGTGTGACCATGAGTGTGTGTGTCCCTGAATGAGGAAGAGTAACCCTGATGATTTGTTGGGACGTTATAAATGTAAGTCTATGTTAGAAACAGAATAGAATCCATAGAGGATCATCAAGGTAGTAATTCTTGCCTTTGATTTGCTTGATTCGGAGTGAGACTTTTCCTTGTTTCCGTCCTCTCGTGGATGCAAACTCATGGAACGTCATGACAGCGAATCTGCTCTCCTCTCAAATATTATTCCAATTTTCAGGGTTGCCATGTTAATCTTTGGTTTCTTTTTTTATACATACGATTTACAACCATTTATTATAAGTATGTCATTCGTAGTAAAAAAATATTTTTTTTGTGTATTCAAAATAGGTCAAATCAATGATTTTTGATTAAAGTTTTGGGTGAGAAATTGAGATTTGAAAAAAAGTTTAAGTACCTAACTAAAGAAGGAAAAAATCTGGGATGTACTTGGAATAGAGCTAAAAAGGATTAGTTGGGGGCTATACCACCAACGACTCAGGTATAAAAAAAGTAAAAAGTAAACGCAGTCATCCCTAAAGTTATGTGTATGTTATACATGAGCCAAACTATGGGCTCAATAATAAAGACGTCAGGACTCGATGATTTCGTTGACAGGAAGCTTCAACCGTTTTAGACTATAGTGTTTACAAATGATTATTTATCGGAATCCTCTTTTCTCGGCTGTGTTCCGTAGCGTGGTAGCTTGCTTATCAGATCTTATTTTATAGCGTTCAGAACAAATCCTATCGGTCTTTTAATCACACACAAATGTTCAATCTGATTTTGTGCACAATTATATCTAGTAAAAATGAAGTTTACACCTCAATAATTAAATAATAATGACAACAGCCTAGGAAAAGAAAATTCATTCATCCGTTTGCCGACACCCAATAAACGGAAGAGCGATAAATACACCTAATTTTAATCACAATTCATGTCGCACGTGAGTCATCATTAATCTATTTTTTTCCAACAGTTTTTCTAGATGCAATTATGGACACATAATTGGATACATAAAGGAACCCAAGAAATAACCACCTCAATTTATTCAGACACTTTAATTATGCGTATGTACATTATACATATATATATCTATATTATTTTTTTAACATATAGTGAGCATTATATTGAGGAAGCCCATCTATAGAAAAACATAATAAGTGCCCATTATAAATGCAAATTGCCCGGTCATAAAGAAAGTAATCACACAGATGTTCCCTTTTTTTCGCATTTTGGAATCATAAAGCTGTTGTTATATGGGTATTTTACTTAACTTACGCTCATTTATCAAAAAACAATTGGTTGACTCGCACTTTACAATGTTGTTGTTCACTTATTCGCCCATATGAAATATTTTGGATATCTATGAGTACATGGAACATACGTTAATTTAATTTTTTGATGCAAATACATATACGTAGTTATCAAAGCCATTACAAATGATAAATATCATAGTCTGTACTTTTACAATATAATTAGCTACCGGGTGGTCCATTCAAATCTGAGCACTTGCTAATTCAATCATTCATAAAGGTTGAGTGATTGAAATTAATTTACATTTGGATGTATTAAAGCATAAACTATTAGTTACAAACCAAAACAAACTTGATCTCTCTAGTTTATTTACAAGTCGAGAAAATGACACTTAAACGTGATCGTCGAATTTCCATTCCCGTACTCCACGTATTTGAGTGTCTCCAGGACCACTGCCTATGCCGTCAGCAAGTCCAAAACGTTGGAAAAAAAGAAGGGCTCTGTCAAAATCGCCAAACTGTACCCGGAGTATTTAAAGGAAATAGCCCAGACCAATCCCCTCAAGTCCATGAGGATCCATACAAAAGATCTCGGGGCTTCAAATCAGACTGTCCAAAAAACTATCAAAAAAATGGGTGGAAAGATCCTTGTGAGGGTAAAGACGCCATTTTTGACACCAGCAATGAAAAAAACCCATCTCTTCAGTTACAAGACTCTTTGAAACTCTTTTTGACACTTTTGGCCCCCTTACAGGCCTGATGCCAAACCCTTCGACTACAAATTATAGGTCCATGTCAGGGGAAGGCCTGCAGTGTGCATAATCCAAAAACTGAGGCCCTCAAAGCAGCCAGCAGTGGGACACCTTGACAGAGGAATACATCCAAAATTTTGAAATATTTTGTATATCTACAAATACATACGAGTAGAATATACCTTATTTAAAATATTTTGATGCAAATACATATTTATAGCTATCAAAGCCATTACAAAAGATAAATATCATGGTCAGTCCTTTCACAATACAATTAGATACTGGAATAAAATAGAATTAGTGTTGTTGAGTAAAACCCCTAGGCGAACCCTTTTTTAAAAGTTATTGACTATTATATTATTTTTTTTACTTTGACGAATATTTGTCAGTAATAATCAATGATACTACAACTAAAAAATGTTCTACTATTTTTGTATAAAATAATATATTTTAATTTACAATACGACTCTTAACATTTTCATCTGCCATACACGCTTTTTTTATGTAAATAGGGTATACAAAGATATAAATATTTCTAACTATTGAAAGCGGTTTCATGAAGTAAATAACTAGATTGATATAGCTAGGTCCTACACCATATATTAGTGTTGGATTTGAGTCTTAATAATGGAGTTTTAGTAATTGAGGATTGAGCCAAATCGAGTTTCAGTATAGATATCTGGGAAAGAAAAATATTATATTTACAGGGGTACTAAGAAAATTGCCTGAAGCGGACACATAAAATTTTATACCAAGACGGCTTTGTAACAAAATAACAATAGGTAAATTTAGCTTATTTTTTTCGTTCTATGCATTTTTTTAAATAATGTAAATAACAGTGACACTTGTGTCCTTTATAAGTTATTGGTGGAATTTATGAAAATCCATTAATTGCTTCACTTTATCACTTCCATAATTTGAAATTTGCAAAATGATTTGAACGCAAATAACGAAGCGGATAATGACGCTAGAGAGCTGAAATTCGTGTCATAAAAATCATCACTTCATTGATATTGGTTTTTAAAAAAAAGCTTCATCGAACATACCCTTTTATATGAAAATGTAACAAATGTACAAAAAATACTAAATCAGAAAATTCATAACTTTTATAAATCCCTCCATTGCTCATAATTTGATGTTTTTTTTTTAAGTTATATGGATTATACCTTAAAATACGTCAAATCTATGTTCAACAGTTAAGTAATTTGGACTATCTCAGTATGGTAATAAATAATGATTATTAATTAACTATTGTAGGTCATTTTAGAAAAAATTTATTTGCATAAAAATGTTTCAATCCTTTGGTTCAAACCTGATTACCCCAGTAATTTCCAAGGGCTTCAGCTCTTGCATTTTTCCTGCTAAAAGCTTTTTGTGGAAGATTCATTTTAGAATTTCTTAGCTCTCATGAATCAAATTGAACACATTAAGGGTCATATTTGGCCAATGGGTCATATTTCAGAGATGCTTGATTTAAACAGCATATTATGAAAGCTAAAAATGGTGGCGATAATTTTTTTTTTTTTTTTTGTCAAATAAAAAATGCAGAAAACTTGGTGCTGACAAAAGAAAAGAAAAAAACTCCCGCCAAAAGTATGACAGCAAAATTTATATATAATGACTCAACAAAATGTAGAAACAACTGGAGATGAGATTAATCTATATTTAAAAAAAGAATTTTAACTATTCTAGTTCAACCGTGTTCTTCAAATAATATTTTTGGAGGAGTTTGAAAAGAATCCACAAGTTTGTTGACTTTAAAAAAGTTGAGTTTTTTTTTTTCCGAGTTCGACTAATACTCGAATCCAAAACTACTGTTCATAAAAAATATGTACATATATTGTATTGTTAGCTTTCGGTTGGAAGAGTCTTCCCAAAAAATCAGTCAATATCAATTACGTACATAAATTGTTGATGACGTAGTGTGAGTTTCGAAATTGTGAACTTCTTCACTACATATAACGTAAAGTTAAATATGTTGCATAAATCATAAATAACTATTATTCATCAAATAATTTTATACAAATAGAAAACGCTATTATTTGCATTTTAGCGTTTCAAGACTTTGGGTCAACCCCGATTAATTCAGTAAGTTCCAAGGGGCAAAACTGTTTCATTTTTCCTGCGTTGAATTTATAATTTGTTAGCAGTCGTGGGTCATATTAAACACCTTAAGGACATATTTGGTCACAGTTTATGCTTTGGAGACCCATAACCTGCAACAGCATATTATGAAATCTAAAAATGTGTGCAATATTATTTTTTTTAATTAACCAAGCAAAAAACTAGGCGCCAATTAGAATAAGGAAAAAACTCCTGCCAAAATATGACAACGAAATTCTTATGGAATGACTCAATCTATAGATGAATTGTTCATGACGTCATGTGTGGTCCACAATGGTGAACGTCGACCTACAATAACGAAATATGAATTTAATTGCATTGTATAAATTATATTTGTACTACGCTTAAATAAGGATAGGTGAGACAACAGGTCGTGAAAAAATCGGTCTACAGACTAACATTATGGATCGAAATGTTGATCCAAATCCATCTATAAAAAGCCACTTAAAACGGAACTGAAAAAAATAATTATATGAAAATAGGACTCCTTGTATTACTTATCTATGCATCAATATATCATTAATGTACTTCAGTTCCACGCTGAAGACTCTCAAATGTTAAAGACTGATTATACCAAACAAAATCTTCTATTTTTTTAAGTGCTGGTTTTGTATTGAATGCTTTGTTCTATCTATATATAATAATCACATTATGGACATTTAATCCATAATGTTAATCTAATAATTATTTATTTTTATTTCTTATTTTGGTTCACTAAAAATCATAACGACCGTAGTCCGGTCTATAATTTTTAAACCGAAACCCAACACTCATATAAACACTTTTTGACATATATTTAAGGAAGGCCCTTGACAGTACATTTTTCTCTAACATCAAATAAACTTAAGCCCTAAAATATACATCACAATTTTATAAAGTATAATGCAGTATATTATTGTAGAAAAAATCAATAATTTTTCCCCCAACTTTTCTTACAGATGTTGGATGTAAATTATTTTTGAGGGGCGAAAGAAGGTTTTTGGAAGAACATTACTTTTGTAATAATGCAGACAGTTTTCATTGTTTAATTGTATCAAAATTCAGAGCCTAGCCCATGAGGAGAAATTTGAGATATTGTAAAGGGAACAGTTCCAACAAGTACCGCAATTTTTGTCTAACTGTTTATTGTTCTTAACTATTAAATAATTACATTTCGTTTCAAGCATATATATTTTTTTTTTTTAGACAGAAAAGACCTTAAAGAGTTTTTGAAGAGAATAAAGGAATGGAAGCAACAGCAGTCAGAAGACAAGTTTAAAAAAACTAGCACTCTTAAAAGAAACTCAAAACATCTATGATATCAATGTCGAAGATGAACTGAATTCTATATTAGAATACCAAAAAAAGAGGGTATCTCATTAGAATGCAAAGCAAACTGATAGAGCGCAACATTAAAGGAAAAATTCAAATTAAACAACTAGAGAGCTCTAAACAAATACATAAAAATATTAAAGCCCTTCGTCTTATTTCCGGAAAAATAACCACAGATCCAAAACGAGTTGTGTAAGAAGCCCACTCATTTTACACTGCTCTGTTTAAGTGTAATAAATGTACTCTTTTTTCGAAATGCAATTGTTGTACGCAACAAGCCAAGAACATTTGCAGTGACAGGTGTAAGAACAAAGGCAAATGCTATTCCAAAAACAATTGTGGACCAACTCAAACTCCCAATCTCACGAAATGAAATAAATAAATATATTGTAGACTACAAGAAAAAGTTTAATCTCCTGGATCTTCGGCTCTCCATTTTGAATTTTATCAAACGTTCAATAAGCCATTATCCGAAGTCTTAGAAAAAGTCTACGATGAATTTTTTTACAATGGAGTTGTGCCCCAGTTCATGAGCACTGATATCATAACGCATATTCCCAAAAAGGGGAAGGATCCTCTCAACCTCGTAAATTACAGACCTATCACACTTCTTGACACATCGTACAATATTCCCACTGGAATCTTTAACAAAAGAATTAACTTAACTCTCCATCTCATCATACCTCCAGCAAAGAAGGGCTTTATGAAAGGCCGGTTAGCAGAAGACGTTCCAAGATCCCTTCAAGATGCTATAGAAATAGCCAAGTCAAACAGACTAATCTTTGCTGCCTTCCGAATCGATTTCAAAAAAGCCTTTGATTCGATAAGTCACGAATTCATAATAATCCAATTATACAGTAGTCGTATTCCTCCTACATTCATCAATATGATATCTTGTGTCCTTAGAGACTCTTTCTCAAGACTTGATTTACCAAATGCGAAGGGAAAGTTTTTAATAGAAAAGGGATGAAAACAAGGGGAACCTCTCGCTTCTTTGTTGTTTCTGATTGCTATTAACGATTTCTATTGAAGAATTGATTCGAAACATCGCGTGAAAGGCCTAAAAAATAACGATAGATCTATATGCAGATGATCTCACAATTTTTACAACAAGATCACAAGGTGACATACAAATCTCGCTAATAAATGGTACAGATGAACTTGCTGAATTTGAAGGAACATAAGGATTGAAATTAAACATAACTAAAACAGAATTAGTCACCTCTCAAAAAAATGAGGTCGAATCCTTATTTCCCAACTTTCGGCATATATCCTCAAGTACTCTCCTTGGCGTTGTGGTCTCGTTGATATCCCAAGAACATTCCATTAAAGTGAATTATGAAAAAAATTGTTCATCTCTTCAGATACACACCATTTTCCAAAAAAAATATTCAAGATAATAGACTACTTCAAGAAATACCTTGTCTGGAGAGACAAACTACAGTATATCTCGAACGACCTCCTTATTACCTCACTTAATAGCTGGGGCTTGGGTTCAGTCGATACAGAAGTATTCCGAAAAAATCTAAACCTTAGTTGGTTAAAGAGACGCATGCAAAGCGAAGACGTTTGGGCAATAAGAATCAAATACGCGTTCGAAAGAGCAACTTAGAATTGTCGATCAGTACTATAAAGAACATGCCCTAACTTGAACAGGCGATCTGAAAAGATATTCAGGAAATATTGCAAACTGGATTCTTCACGCAGGGGTCATTTCCATGACTCAAACTACTAATTTCTTACAACAAGGCCCAACAACCCCCTTTTTCATATGAATTTGTTCAGTGGTATGGGAAAAAACAAAAAAAAATCCGGACCAAAACAAAAGTATAAACACAACCAAGCTTGTTCGTGGCAAAACGCTGGAAGAAACTTAACATGGAAGATGAAGCAATCAATCCAAGAATAATAAACTCAAACCTCCTTACATGAATGTCACAGATGTGGTTTCGGTATAGGCTGGCAAAATCCTCGGTATACACCAGGTGGTAGAATCTTCCTTCCATCTATTTTATTTCTCTGATTGAGTGACACCTCTATTGTTGATGGTGGAGAATATAATTACCAACAGGTTTAACATAACTCTAAAGGCGTCAGACTGGCTCATTTCTCTTAAATTCAGAGGAGAGAATGACTTTAAAGTTGAATCAATAGTTGCAAAGACACTCACGATTATCTACGCTTGTAGAACTAAAAAGGCTCCTCTTCCTGTAGGTTTAAACAAAACAATCGCAAGATACTTTGAAACAATGGACTTCTAAACAGGACACATTTTATATTTCAGTTTATAAAGGTGATTGTTACCCCATCCTTTTAAAAACCCTTGGAATCTTTTATGCTTTTTTAGATAATTTTAGATAACTATGTTTCATATTGATTTGTTTTTATAATTTAAATTATTGATCTCTTGTGGGATTGTTTGTACAACATGTGAAAGATGTTTGTACATGTGTACATTAACAAAATTAAAAAAGACATATCGATTAAAAAATATTGCTAAATAAATTGTTTAAACATGTCACAAAGAAAAAAAAGGAAGTATCTTCATCACCAATATGTTGACCACGTTATACATGAATATTCTATATCTTTGGTATACTAACGTTTGTATTTATTTATGAAATTGTACTAAAGAAATTGTTAATCAAATCATTTTCAAAATGTTTCTATGCGTTAACTGAATCATTCTTTTTTTCATAATGCCGTGATCTTTGTATTTTATATTTCTGTAGGTTTACGAGTAGTAAAATATATTGTTTAACAATTAATCAAAAAAAAAAAAAAAAGAGTGAATTTCTTCGATCTGAAATACTGATTAGTGATCCTTTATAAAAATCAGACCATATCTTACTATACTATAAAAAATATTATCTTGTCTATAAACTACACAATTTTTTTAAATTTCTAACTCAAATTTGAAATTTTTGTGTGTTGGCCTAAAAATTATAGAAAATATGTCCTGCCAATATTGTTGTGTCAGTGCTCAAGCCCCCATATAAGTTTTTGAAGCCCCCCCCAAAAAAAAAAAAGATATATCATCATATCTTACATCTACCGGTTGTAGAAAAGTAACGAGACCTTCTGAATAGGTTTTGTTGATTAAATATCAAGGTTCCGATTATTTTTGAATAGCTTTGATTCTAAGCCTTTGATGTATGTAGATGTTGTAAACGAAAAATCTGTATATGCCACGATTGAGGCAAGAAGACCATCATAGGCAATTTAGTTTGACCTGGGAGGACCAACTCGGACATCATGAAGACCTTTACGGCCAGCAATGCCACAGTCTGTCGGGTCAGAAATCGTTTGGTTGATGGTTACAACCTAAAGGACAAACCCAAGAGTGGAAGACCACCAAAGTGTAGTATGAAGACATCATGGAGGACTTTAAGGTTAATGCAACGATGAAGATATCAGTATACACCAAGAAGAAGAAGGTGCATCGGTCTACTGTGGGCAATGACATCCAAATGGCTGGAGGAAGGTCGCTCAGAAGAATTGAGAGGCCACTCCTGTCCCAAACTCAAAAAGAACTATGTCTTCAGCGATGTGAACAATACTTGAATTATCTGAAGCACAACAGCAACCGTGTAACGTTTTTCTCACATGAAAAGACCATAACCGTTAACTCCGTCTACAAAAAGCAAAATGACCGGGTGGTATGCTTTGGCAAGGATGACAACAGCATCAGGACAGTCACCAAGACCAAACTGCCGGACTCTGTGATGATATTGGGGATATTGGCTTCAATTGGAGAAAAAAATGCCTCCTATTTGATTTCCTGTTGGATACCAGTTATCTGCGGCAGACTACTTGATGGTGTTGAACGAAAATGTGGTCCCATAAATCACCAAGACCATGAAGACCAACATGGCTACGTACTTATTTCAGTAGGACAGGGCTAATATTGTACAAGAGTGAATGGGTTGGAACATGAACTTCTGATCCAAGAAACTTTGGCTCACTCAGAGGCAAGATCTGAATCCACGGGATTATTCCATTTGGTGGTATATTGAGAAGAAGGCCTGAAAAGTCCAACATTGATGCCCTTAAAACCTCTGTTGTAGTAAAAAATATCATAAAATAAAATTTTCCATGTACAACATCATCTTGATCAATTATGAGTATTTTAATGACTACTTAGAGGCAGGTCTCAATACTTTTTTCTACACCCAATATTTGTAAGTCTGTTTTTGGTGTTACCACACATGGAATCAAAAATGATCAAACATATCAACTTGAAATTTATCCTGTATTTTTTTTTTTTTTTTGGGGGAGTCATTAAGAGCCTGTTTATGTTCGAAATAAAAACCTAATTTTTCCTTTCCATGTCTGTATCTCTTCTCTTCCTTTTTCTCTTCTCCCTTTGTATCTTTCTCTCTATGTGTATTTTCTTCTACCTTCATTCTTTGTTTGTATTCCCTTCTATTCAGCCCTGCAACACAGGCACCTACTGCTTGTAAGAAATGAAGTTGAGTGATGCAATCAAAGACCGAACTTTATGTGTTTTAGGACTGATATACAGAACTCAACTGGACGGGACTATAGTCTTCGGTCCTTATTTAACAACACTTAATGACGTTATTTAAAAATAAAAGAAAGTAAACATCAATATGGTATTCTTGACAATTTGAAGAATGTTTTGGAAGAGACCAGCTTTGCTCTAATGCCATTTCAACTGATTAGCAGCATGCGGTTAGAATATGAATCATTCCATATGTTGCAAGGACATACACTAACAAAAAGTTTTACAGCTGTCCACGATCCCCTATATATATATAATGTATTCTAAATTCCATAAACACTAAATGCAACAATCTTTTAAAAAAAACTATTCATCCATACAAAGTATTTCTATTTAAACATTGCAATTTAAAATTGACTTTATTTCATATCCGCTATGACTCATTCAAACTTGTTAAGGATGCGTTGCTTCATAAGTAATTTTAGTTTTTGTAATGCATATGTCGCAATTTTTTGGTAATTGATATCATTAAGCCTCAAGACAAGGTGAATCCTAGCAACAACAAAAAATTATGATCCTTTTTATTGCAAATATCTAGGATTCTAGGTAAAAATATGAATTATATATATGTGGGCAATTAGGAAATATAAAAAGGAGACACATTTATGATATCACATTTATTAATTGATATCTTAAAATATGTTCAAAAGTCCCAATAAATGCATATATTAGGAACATGAAAGAGCATTCCACATTTTAATAGGAAACTCAGGGGTCCCCAAATTGTTGTCAACCAAACCGGTTTCATCATACATAGGGCGGGGACCTGGAAACCCAAACTTGCAAGACCAGGACTACATTACGAAAAACGTGATTTTTATTGTATCAAGAAAAGGATAACTCAAAACAAAATTGTGATATGATTAAATACTATATTTAGGTGTAATTTTGATTTTATATGTCACCTTTTACAAGCAAATACAGCCGCAACATGCCGGCAAACAGTTTTTTGCACGCCCTTCCTCCCCATACTCGCTTTTGTTGCACAAATTGAGAGTGATGTAAATTCTGTGATTTTTTTAGCTGGCCGGTTTTTTTGGAATTGGTAATCTGTATGATGATTGTTCTTTTCCTCAGCTGTTGTCATTATTATTTAACTACGGAGTAGTGAACGTCCTTTCCTACTAAATTCAATTATATTTAAAACACTATGTGTACGCAGTGAGGAGAGTAACTTTGAGGAATTTTTTAAAAGTTATAATTGCCAATCAATTTTGGATTCCTAGTATAATTGAGGATCGACAACGTACCAATTTTTGCCAATGTCCTTGTTTATTTCCTTCTCCCCTCCTCCCTAGTCACAGCTGATTGTAGCTGATCTAATGAAACGTCATGACAGCTAAGCTGCTCTCCTCCAAAACATTCTTCAAATTGTCAAGGTTATAATGTTGATTTTCCGTTTCTTTTTTGGAACATGCCCAAACAACACATGATTTTCATCACTACATATGTCTCACTCTCACTTTTTTCCTCTGATCTCTGAAAACCAATTCCTATGTTTGACAGCCTCTTCCGGTCTTCCCTAACTTTTACCTTATTTCTATTATAAGGATAATTTTTTATTGGCATGATTTATAGTACAATATAAACTTATTATGTACTTTTAAATTGTTATTAGAACATAAGTTTATTTTAACTAGTGAAATAATGCTTTAAGTAGATATTTATATACAAATATAATTGCAAATCTTATATTATTCTCTTTCAATTCTAATGGTTCGTAAACTTTTTTATTATTGTAAACCGTTGCTATTGACAAGATCTACATCCTTATTGAATGGATAAATATGTAATTAATTATCTTATCATCTGTTAGAAAGAAGAAGAAGGCGCGTTTGATCGTTCCACGATGATAATGAATTTATAAATACTAGTGTTGGACTCGAATAGTCCTCGAACTACTAAAAAAATACTTTATTTTACTAGAGTAAACGATTTTTTGAAAATGATAAAGAACTCAACCTGAAACATTATTTGAAAAACTAGAATAAACTCAAACTCGAAATATTCGACTATCATAGAAAAATAATTGTTGTTTGTTAGTTAGCTAACAAAACGAGATATAGTACCACCATCTCGCGGCAAAATAATACAACTCCCTTAGTGATAAAATAGGTGCATGATACTCACATGAAGGGAGCTGTGAAAATTGTCTCAACATCCGCCATTTTTTAAAACATCAAATAAGAGAATGTCACTCCACCATGTGGATAATATATTTTGTTTAGTATGCTTATTCATCATGCTCTATTGATAGAGTTGACATTTTTGTAAAGAAAAGTAGAGCACGACAAGAAAGTGTGGGAGCAAGTCATAGGGTACTTCTGAATTGAACCCCAGGGGTCTGACATATAGACACTCTTAGAAAAAGTTTCAAAAATTAACCTTTTTTAAAAAAGAAATATTTAAAAAAAAAAATTCCATCAATTTACATGTATATTTTTTTCTTCCCACCGTAATTTTTTTTTAACCCAAAGTAAAAATTCCTTGATTCTTACAGTTACCTACCGTTACTGTCATCCGAATACCGAGGCCCTCAAAGCCACTGTCAGCCAGCATTGGGACGCTATAAGAGAGGTACGCAGCAGGTATCAGGACTTCCACCACCGCCTTGAAGCCATCATTTCCGCTACATTAATGATGGAGAGTGCTCAGACACTTATCTATTTATGTTATTAATTTTGTTGAAATTCTATTTTTAATTAATAAACTAAATCTTGTTGAAATTTAAAATTCAAAGTGTTCAGATGTCGGTAGATGCAATTTTTTAAGTAATTTCCTGTTATCCAAATAAAAACAGCCCGGTATATTGAGGTAATCAAACTGACATAATTGTCGAACTTATATATATATATTTTTTTTTTTTGCCCATGCCTTTACTCGAACTCGACTTGACTAAAGGCTCAAAAATTCGAACTCGACTCAATTACTCAAACTCTGTCGTTATAACTCGAATCCAACACTAATAAATATATTATAAAGCTTAATACTCGTAGTCTCTGAAAAGGAAACGTCACCTTACTCCGGAACGCTTCAATCCCTTTGTACTAAGTAGAATGAATAGCTTCATTTCAAATTTTATTCGGTAATAAAAAAATGTATACTTTTTTATATATATATATTTTCATCAATAAATCGGATGTAATTAATAGTTCATACCTTAATAAGATTTCTATATACAATATACTTAGAATCATGTATTATATTAGACAATATCCAAACATATTGCTATGCTTCAATTTTTATGTCTAAAATCATTTTTTGGTAATCAAAAACAAAATGGTCGATCAATTAGAGTTGTTAAAAAATTAAAATGCAACTGATAATCCTGATAATTAGAAGAACGATTAGTAAGAAAAGCAGTTTAGCTGTCAAGACGTATTATAAGATTAGTTGCAAGCAGTTCAGAAAACACAAATCCCACTCCGTTTCTAATTAAGACATATTCAAGAATTACTCTGTCGTCAATCCTCAATTCTATTCAGAGTCCCACAAGGGTTTACGCTACTGGCTCCAGAATGTGTTTGCAAATGAAACTATATAAGAGTGCCATCATTGGGGTCTCTGTAGGAATATATGTATATATATATTTGGGGGGGAAGAAGGCTGTTCCATGACAAAAACATTTGGGTTGTTTTGACAATTTGGATGGAATATATAAATTACCTAAATTTAACTTTTGAAATTCCAAAATAAACTAAATTTAAGAGAATACAATAAAAAGATTCTTTCGATAACAAACGAATAACTGGATTACCCGCCATTGCATTTGAAAGGCGTCGATGAACAGACAAACTTTGCTTTATTAATATAATTGGATTTATCAACATAAAAGATAACTCCCAAACAAGTTATCAGTGTTACTATCAATTTTTCATCAGCAGCCTCGCACGTAGTAACTCAATAGTTAGATGTTCTCTCCTGAAGAAATAAATATTAATATTAACAACTTGAAAATATTGTTAAAAAACACACACATTGTAAATGTTGCCAAGAACAACAAAGCTTACACTCTAAAAATATTTAGGATTTGCAACTCTACAAATATATGTATTATCCTTTCCTTTTTTAATATGACGCACTGAACTTTGATACACACCCTCGTTGCTAAATCTCATCTCAAGTCACATTAGTCATCTTTTATTTTATATATGTACTCCCATTTCCTTTTTTAATATGACACGCTGAGCTATAGCTACACACGCTCTTGGTTAAAAACTAGTCCTTCACAGACAAATAGGCAAACTTTGCTTCATTTATATCCATTAACTTTATATTTTATATCAATTTTTTTACTAACTATTGTTTTTAATATAGGTACCTCTATAAGTAATGATCAATTATGGTTTTAACGATTTTTTTGTAACTTTTTAATGTCCCCTCCCTCAATGCCACAATTGAGTGGAAGAACTAGGGTTTCAAAATAGATGACTTCACAAACTGATGACACTATTCTCACCCACCTATTTATTGAAATTGCTTTTCAAAAAGCTTTTGATTAAAATTAAATATGAGAATTACAAACAATTTTAATAAACCCCATTAAATTTCAATATGTGCTGCCCAACAATCACCCTTTGTTTGCCTTTCAGCGAATTTTGTGTTGACCAATTTGGCCTTTCCCATCATGATGGGTTCATGGATATTAAGATCAAGCACTAAAATTTTAAATCATGCACTTAAATTTTCTTTTATGAAATAAAGCCAAACATAAATAAAAAAGAAATATGTGAAAATATTTTCAAAAATTTTGACATTGAAAATTATTTAGGCACGATGGATTTTTTTCTTTTCTAAATATTCTATATTTTTTTTGTGACCATCAAAATCAAATTTTACATCAAGATAGTTGCACTGGAACCATAGGAGCCTCCCTACTTTTGAGGAATTTTTATAGAAAGAGTAAAATAAAAATCCGTCGTGCCTAAATAATTTTCAATGTCAAAATTTTTGAAAATTTTTTCACATATTTATTTTTTGTCTTTAATGAAAAAAGATTATTCCTCCCAATATTTTACAAGTTTTCAAAAAAAAAATCTCTCAGATTTGAATTTATAAAAAAAATAATTTGTCGAAATTGTTGAAAACCCCCATCCCCGCAAAAAAAAAAAGGAGAAAAATCATAGTCACGGCCCTTAAAAAATCCTTCGGACACCCTTGATGATGTTATTATTAGATCATTTGTCCCCCCCCCTGCATTTTGCAAAATACATTCTACACAGCATCTAAGAGTCCAACTCATACCCAAGTTGAACAAAATTAATTAAAATTATAATGGTCTCAGATCTCTTTGGTATTTCCAGACCAAACCTCAACACTTCTCACAATCAACACAATCTTATTAGATTATAATTTAGTTATCAAAAGGGTATTACATGCTTTACAAGATAAATATTCTCAGCACTTATCACTGGAAATTGTAAGACAAATATGTCAATTGTTATCTTTTTTTTTGAAGAATTTTTGCTGAAAATAATTATGACACTACAAGGATGTTTTTAATAAGTCATTGGACATTTATACTTATACTATTCTACATAAAAATACATATAATATGTATAATTAGATATTGTTTAGCCTTCGTAGTATAAACAATCTTGAATCCAATGATTAATTTGTTTTTATCTTAGAGAAAAAAAATGCAATTAAGCATCAAAATTAATATAATAGAAGTCTTGAATGAATTATTTTATAATTTATATATACACCCATACTGGAAATGTTTGGAAATTAATGTAAATTATTTTTAAACATTAATTTATGTGTTTTAATTATAAGTAAGATATTTAATATCTTAAGGCTCTTTGCCATTAATTGGAGTTGTATCTACATACACGACTCGCTTTTTTTGAAATAAACAAAGATGCAGTGTGTTTTCCTTTCAGCTGTTTTCATTCTTTTTTATAATTTGACTCTGCGTATTAAGAACTCAAAAAAGTTATTACGTAGAATTTTGATTTTTATGTTAATTTCTATCAATCAAGGGCCTTGGTAAAGAGCCTCTGTCATTTCATACTGGGTCAATGATAAGATTTTCAATTCAATATATATAGTAGTAAATAGCTATTCTTTAAATAATAATTAATAATTGGTAAGGGAAAAATAAAATAAAAAAGGCTATCTACTAGTGTTGAGACTCCCAGCACCGAATTTTTTTTTCGGTTCGGTCTTAAGTGATTTTTCCTAGACTGATTTGCACCGATTTTTCTGTCCGGACTGTGGTCTCAGACCGTAGATCGATTTTTTTCGGTCTCACAATGTAGACCGATTTTGATGCGGTCTCACATAATGGACCGTTTTTTTCGGCCTCCTATATTATGAGAGACATTTTTTTTTTCTAGAACAACTGTTATTCAAAAAAATCTCAAAAGTACACGATAATCTCTAGAACAAATACTGTATACATATAAGAAACGGCGGGATCCAAATTCATCTGACCTATCTCTATTTAAACTTCGTATAACTTCATTGTACTTGGAAAAACATATGATGCCATGTTATAAACAATTTATCTGTAAAATCGGTTTAGAATAGTTTTTTGGTAGCAAACTAGACCGAAATTTTTCCTTTGGACCAATCTAGACCGAATTTTTTTATGAGACCAGTCCAGACCGAACTAATTCAGTCCAACAACAAATATAACAGTCTCAGACCAGTCCAGGATTTCCAGACCGAAACCCAACACTACTGCTACCATATGTATTTTAACATTTTCCCCTGTGCCTTGTCTCAGTTGAAATAACAAAGCTAGTCCAGATAGTCTCCTTGTACATTAGACCGGTTGATTTTTTTAACTTTTTTCGAATTTCGATTACGGATAGTGCAGAAAAATTTGTCATATGGTATGAAAATGACCTATGCAAAATTTTATGGTCCTATGATGTCATCTGAAGGAAGCTCATCTCGTTCAAAGTTTGAAAGGAGACTAAAGTTCTTTATTTTTCCAAAAAAGATTAAAATAGAGCATTAATCATTATTTTACCTTAATTACATCTTCCATATTCCATATCAATATAACATAGTTACTACCCATGTCTACCTAGAGAGTGTGCAAGAAAAATAGGAAGTAAGACACACAAATAAGTTGCTCAAATTCCAGCATATCTTCACGTTGCAGTTACTTAAATAGTGCATAACACATATCCTTAGTTACTCCTATGAAATGTTTTGATAGTCACGTCATTATTTATAAAGTTCTAGAAGATGCAACAACATTTGATGACATGTTATTTAGTATTAACAAATCCATATAAAGAAAGTTGATATTTGAAAATTATTTTCTTTTGTTACTTGAATATTTAATTCTTTCACACAGGTAGGAGACAAATGTATTTTGAGGAGGATTGCACTTAGGAAAATTGCACACAATTATACTACATTTATAATTATTCATCTAGCAATCTGTCTCATCTATGGATCCGTTGATAGTTTTCCTATCTGGAAAGATGTCTATCATATCTTCATGTGGCACAAAGTCAAGAGGTGAAAATTTCACCTGTATAATGACTGCGATCTAAAAATACTTATTTATGCTCAACTTTTTTAAAGTTGTCATTGTAAAAAAGTATTGGGAAATTAGAGTGGTCTTTTATGGCTCTTAAAGTGGCAGTGGTGGTTTTTAATCTGCCTCAAGGCCACATGTTTATACTGTCCAACCTGTTGACCTAGAGCATAAGCGATGATGTCATCAAGAGATGGAAAACTATCAATGGATCTTATGGGTAACGCTTCCCATTTCGAGAATTGCAACCCCATGTACATGGGATTTGTTTAGGGTAACCGTGCGTCCTTGAAACTTGATAAAAACCATCATTTTCACTTCAAAAAAGTCCCTATGCTCCAGTTCAACGGTTTGTGGAGTATATACTTGGGGCCTCGAGCCAGATCAAAAACCATCACAGTCGCTTCAAGAACCATAAAGGACCCCTCTTAATTTACCAATACTTTTTTACAATAGCAGCTTCAACGGCTGCTATCTATGTTCAACGAGTTTTTTGCAAATAGGAAAACTATCTATGGGCCCCTTGATTGGTAGATAGTACAGATTGTTAGATGATTTTTTACTCCATTTATAGTAGCAATGCTGACAATTTTCCTGCGGGTAATTTTCCATTGATGACAATATCCCAGAGAGCAATCTTTCTAGAACCTTTTTGAGCATAACTGTTGTTTAAAAGTTGTGATTTTGTACAAGTTGCCACTTAAAAATGAGATGAATAATTTCAAATAAAGACTTAATAACCCTACGTGTGGATAGAGGATAAAATAATAAAATATTTTTTGGATCATCAATATGTTACTGGTGTAATCCCTTGGGATGTAATTGAATAAAACTTAATGAAACGTATAAATTGTAACTTTTATAATCTGCTTGTAACATGCACAGAAATTACGACTGGACATAACGTATATAATGCATACTATGTTAATGTACCTAAGATATGCATTGCATACCTTTAAAAACAGGACAAATGATTGAACTAATTGTATGTAATAAGCAAAGTAGAAACGCCAAATAAATTTAGCTCAATTATGCCAATAAATCTTTACTTTTTTGTTCGTAGAATACTTGTGAAAAAGTTGAATTAGTTTAATCCTACAATGGATACATATTTGTCGAGTGTCAACGTAAAAACAATCTTGAACTAAAATAAAAAAGTTTTTTAAACTTCATATATTCATAGAACCAAATATTTAATTGGGATATTTGCATCTATTATAGGGTTTGTATTCAAATTTGTGGATTGAGTTAAGATACCAAAGAATTTTAGCAATAGTTCAGAAGATTTTCTTATTTAAGAGACTTAATTTGGCCCCGATATGACCTTTCAAATAAAATCTATCAATTTATTATACTTTTATAGTGGCAATCAATTTTGGCAATTTTAAGTGCGATTTGCACAGACCCAATGGGTTATTAAGAACAATTTCTTTATAGAAATTAACGATACTTCGTTATTGAAGAGTGGAAATGTAATGAAAATGAATTTTGAGAAAAAATATATATACTAGCTTGTTTTTGTGTTGACAAGCTATATTTGTTCTGCTATTTGGGTAAGAGCTACAATCATATCTGAAGCGAAAAAGCCTTAAATGTTTTACAAAAATACGGGCAAAGTGTCTGTATTTTATATATATATATATATAACATCGATCTGAAGATAATGTATTTTATTCATATTAAATACTGTTACTCATAGTAGAAATGTGAAAAAGTTATTTTAAATATGTTAGATATAACGTAATTTTGCAATCCAACTATAGAACGCAAATATGAATTATATAGAGGAAAAAATATATAAATTGCAAGCAATCAAACATTCCTGATGTCTTAAAGATACAGTTTGATTTTCGATTAACGAAATCTGCCCTAAATACATGGTGAGGTATAAACTTGGGAAGATATATTTTAGTAAATAAATTTATTAATTAGCATAAAATATTGTGAAAATGATCAAATTGTAATATAAATTATTTCTAAACAAACTTTAGTTCGAAATAGCCACCCTCTGGCCAGATTACATGGCAGAAACGAAGAGGCACATGGGCAGAGGTTGTTCATAAAATATATTTTCATGAACTTATTAGTCACCCTGTATTGATTACCTTAATACCTTCCCACCCTCGTTGTAAAAAATGAGTCTTAGAGACCGACTGACTTTATTAACTTTGCTTTATTAATAAATATTTATATTTAATACCTAATCAAAAACAATATGTATATGAATACTAAAATAACACTAGTGAGATTATTAGTAATGCGTTTCACAACTACAAAGTCAGAAAGTAGTATTAATCATTTCGTTACAAATTTCCCTAAAGCTAAGAATCCATGAATGCGCCTTTACTTCATTGTATTGATATAATTAACTTTTAAATGCTAATGCAGTCCTTTTATTTAGTTATAGCTTCATGTTCTAAAGTTGTATTTTTGAATTACCAATCAAATCCATCGAGGAATTCTCATTATCTTTTAAACTGTAATATTTATTTAGATTCTTGTATACTTCTACTTATTTATAAACAAGGGGTTTCAGTCATTTGTGTAAACAAACGATACTGATCCAAAAATACCATATATTTTTGTCAGCTGTCAATTTTTCGGGTGTTTTCCTTCTATTTATGTCGTGTACGTTGATTGCTTCAACACAAATTAGGGTTTGTTATACTATGTGGAACAATTCCAAACTATTAAATAAAGAATATTGCCATGTTGAAAAGAATTGAACTACATGGGCGTCCAAAGGGGGTTGGCTGGATGTGCTTGAGCCACATCCCAAATCAATGTATTTTTGTCATTATGATTGAAAATTTATGGTTTTTCAGGGAAAATTTCAAATGGCAAAATTGGTATACAAATTTCAAATTCAAAATTTTCGAAATTAATTCTTTTAAAAATATGGCAAACGCCCCTAAACTACCATAAAGTTCTGCAGATGCCCCTGGAAAGGTTGAGAGATTTGTATATATTGCTATGCTTTATATGTGTGTTTAATTTGACAAAGTGTGTTTAGTGATCAAAAACCATACATGTATAGTGGCGGAGCAAGTGAGGCGGGCGAGTGATTGATAAAATTGGTCTATTGCTATTAAGGGGCCTTATTGTGTCTATTTTATATCCTTATTAATAAAAAAGTGGCAAACTACAGACCTTTGCCTATCTGTCATATCACTCAATCTCCGTCACTGGTCAAATATACTTGGATATTTTCTAATAGCAATCAAATAATTTTGAACATCTAATGAATCATATAAGCATATCTAAAGATATGTTTATAATCAATTGCAAATAATGTAAATAACTATTAATGATAAAATTTAGTAGATGATCTTTTTTTTTTAAAGATCTTATGTGAATTATTATACCGATTTGGACTAATATTTTGTCCAGACCACCATCCCCTACCTTAAACCAAAATTTGATCATTTTCAACTAGTGGTCCGATTTTTTGTGTCCCAACTTATTGACTTTATTTTTTTTGTTCTCAATATGTAGACCAATTTTTTATAGACCGACCCCCCACGACTCCTAAGATATGAGTTGTACAAGCATGACATGGAAACACATTAAGCTCCATATGATGTCATTGTGATAATGTTCACAAAATTTTGTAGGTCAATAGTTTTTAAACACACATGACCTCATCAACAATTCATCTATTTTAATCAGTGTAAAGTGGTTTATTTTTTTAATGAGAGCGATCGAGATTGAATTACTTTTTTGGACCAATCTCTTCCAAATTTTTCTTTAAGATCTTTAAGAACAGCGTCCAGATCGATACCCCACACTAATAGCTATGAAAATTTTGAAACACTTTTTGGATCCCACCATCCTACTATTTCTGAGTAACTTCTTATCTATATAATGTTACCCTAAATATTATCATTTATCAATACCTATATATTTAATGTAATTGTTACACATTGAAACGAGTTTTCAGGCTCCTAAGTAAGTACAACAGACAGGAAGCAGATGCAGGATAATGAAAAAAAGGCGTTAGGCCAGGGATGAAAAGAACTAATCATTGATAAATGTGCATATGACTAAGATCATTAGAACTTATAGTTAGGTATATATTATGTCACTAGAAGTACTTGGCAAGTCAATGTTCTTTCCTAATAAAAGTTGTAGATGATTTTGATACATATATATCTATTTTTTTTAATTATTGTGTTTTATACGGGTGAGTATCGTTTTAAAAAACTAGAATATTATGTAAAAACTAATTGTTTTTTTTTTCTTTTTCCAATAAAACTAGGTATGATAGTTAATTCTTCTCATGGATACCTAGTGCTGTTGTTTTTATGAAAACATACAATGATTAAGTATATTAACATGAAAAGTATTCTAGGTATGTACTTTTTGTCAGCTCTCGATTTATCTACTGTAATGTATTTGTGTTTCCTTCCCCCTTGTTCTCTTCTCTTATTTTCTTGTATGTATATATATGTGTAAAGTACAGTCTTTTACCTCGTTTTAAGTATAAATAGTCGTGTATTTTATGTATGTATCAGAGTAGATTATTGTATTAATAAGAATATAATTGTTCCTATTAGACAGCCTTTGTTTTATTCCTCCACGTCTTTCCTCTCCTCATTTCTCTCTGTCATCCTGGATTCCTTGGTTTAAATAGTTTGTGTCTCCTCAACTTCGTCAAGACACAACATTTACTCTTGGTTCTAATTAGTATTTTGAATGTTGAGTTGTTGAACTCTAATTACTACTTGTTAAGGAGTTCCTATTCTTACAATCCAACAGAGCAGGGATTCTCAACTAGTGTGCCGTACCGTAAAGAGCCATATATGACACCACAGAGCCAGTGGTACCATATTATTGGGGGACTTTACCCCCCTCAAAAAAAAGGACTAGCGCACCACTACTCTTACACATCCCACCACTACGTGTTCTCATTATTTTCAAAGAGCATGGCAAAAATTTCCCTGAGGGTAAGCAGAATATGTATTTGGATCATTACAGCTGACAGATGCACAATAAATACCTAGAGTTGACATATTTGTAAGGAAAGAACTACCTTCTAAAACTAGATAAGGAAATATTTATTATCAAGGAAGGGATTTGTGTAAAGAAAAAACAAAGTATACCGATTAAAAAAGGAAAAACGTTTGTTACGTGTTCTCCTTTTTTGTTCATTATTTAATAGGTCGTTGTGGTGTTAACTTCTGCTTCTGAATTAAGCATCCTCTCCTATCTTTGGTGTCAATTGTTTTAAAAATGCATATTCAAATAAAAATATTATATTTTTTCTGCAATAATGCTATTTTAAAATTAAAAGAGTCTTCTTCTTATAAGAATTCATTTATATCAAGGAGCTGATATTAACAAGGGTATGAATTCAGTAGTACCATATGTATCGTTCCCGCCAATCCTTGCGCTCTTTTTCCTTACAAAAATGTCAACTCGACACATATCGACACCTTAGTTAATATCGTAAAGAATATTCTCAAACATGGAGTAGTAACTTTATTATCAAATTATCAGATATATTTTTTTTTTTAAATAATAAAGATCGTATTCACAAATGTTTGTCTTAGATTAAGAAATATATTCAAGATAAGTTATATTTGTACAAAAACGGCACTTAATCAAAGGTGAGTATCCATCAACATTAAACCATATTTAATAATCATAACATATCTTATCATTGAATTGCTACACTTTTTTTGAATAACATGTTAATCATATATTGGTATGTTTACATGTGTGATCCGTCAACATAAAAACAATCTTGAACGAATATCAAGAAAGGGGGAAAATCCCAATTTATTATTTTACTTCATATATACCTATGTATATGCATATATTTGAGTCATTATTGGCGTTTTATTCCAATTTCTGGTATAAGTTAAGAAACCCACGAATATTAGCTACAGTTTATAACCTTGTTTTGATTTGAGATACTTATATTGGCCCCGATATGGGCCCTTTCAAATAGATATTTATCACTTTTTTATCCTGACGATTAGCTTCGCTACTTTATATTGCAATTTAAGGCAATATATTGGCCCAAATAGGATCCCTTTCAGATAAAATCTATAAATTTATCTTTCTTTTATTGTGGTAATCCCTATTGGTATTTGGGCATAAAGTGTATAATTTGTGGATAGAAATGGAGTATAATTAATATAAGAATACAAACACACACTCAATTTTGACAATAATCATTCTTGTTTAATCAATATTGTTTCTTATTTATATGACTTTTCATCCCTCTAACTCTAGAATAACCCTCTTTCTCTTCTAGAGTCAAACTACGACTGTCTGCAAGTAAACATGTAAATTGTACACCACTCTCATAAATGAATTTGTAATTTGTCGACGTCATCAAGTCAATGAGACTCCTGACTCCACTACAAATGAGGGCATGCACTTCCACACACAGAGATATCAGTACTTTGTGGAAAAAAAAAGACTGTTCCACATATCTGATATCATGTACTTCCCTTCTCCGTGTACTCCACATAAGTAGTATAATGTTTCAATTATAATGTAAAAAAAAAAAAATAAAAAAAACACACCACACATAGGAGTGGAAAAGCGAAAATAATAAAAATAAGAACAATCCTATCAGGAGGGAAACAAAAAAAATGTGTGTATATAATAAATGAATACGAATTTCCTTCTCTGTTCTGATTTCCTAATACACTAACTAGACATATGTCATAATTATACGTAATTATCGACGTTTAATTATGCTCTGAAGAAAAAAAGGAGAGGGGGAAGGAATATTAATAGTCGTTCTAAGCATCATTGATGAGTACGTTCAGACGAGGTTTGTGACCCTAGCGGAGAGTCATGAAACGTAGATGTGCTGTACTCTGTTTCTTAATCAATTATATGTTCGATTTAAAAGTGATTATATATTTATACATATATAATAATTACTCCTGAAAAGGGAATTATGTTTTTTTCTTCTTTTTGCAACATGATACTCTTTTCTTTTCAGAAAGAAAAAAAAAGAGGGAGAGAGGAACAGTCCACAGTCACACTTACAAAATAAGAGAAAGAGGATTAGATTCCAAATCCTTGACTTCATTCTGTACTCTTTAATACACACTTTGTACTTGGATGAGGTCTAATTATACACTAAGTACATCAATATAGAGGTATTGAAACTATTAGGAAAGGTTTTGTGAAGCCCCTGAAGAAAAAACACCGATATTTAACTTTAAGCAAAGATAATTTGAGTTCTGAACATGATAAAGTATTTTATAAATGGTCTTGGAATCTTTTAACATTAGGCATTGAAATATATTCATGTAATCTATCCTTATCATCTACAAAAACTTCTTAAAAAGCCATTAATCTTAAAAATAGCCAAAAGTACAGAAAACTTTATGGCCTTTTTTTTTGAAAGCCTTAAAGCTAGTATAATTTTAAACTTCAACAAGATATGATTTATTAATTAACAAAAGAATTTCAACAAAATTAATACTATAAATAGATGTGTGTCTGAGCTCTCTTAATCGTTATTGTAGCCGCCCTTAGCAGCAATGATGGCTTCCAGATGGCGGGGGAAGGCCTAGCACCGGATGTAGTCCTTTTGTTTGTTTCTTGCTTTAAGGGTCTTGGTGTTTGGATGAAGGACTTTCTGGAAATTCTGTCGTTAAATTACGAGATCTCTTGCATGGACCCTCATGGACTTAAGGGGATTGACCTGGGCTGTTTTCTTTCACTCATCCGGGTCCAGTTAGGCCTTTTTGACAGAGCCCTTCTTCCTCTCCAACGTTTGGACTTGCTGACAGCGTAGACAGTGGTCCTGGAGAAGCCTAACTGCTTGGAGTACACGAATGGAAATTCGTCATTCACATTCAAGTGTCATTTTCTTGACTTGTACGTAAACTAGGGAGCTCAGGTTTGGTTTGTTTTGTAACTAAAAGTTTCTGTGTTAATATATCGAAATATGAATTAATTTCAATCACTCAACCTTTATTAATTATTGAATTAGTAAGTGTTCAGATTTCAATGGACCACCCAGTATATATTATATTGGGGATAGGTATCATATCAACTTAAAATTATTTTGTTATTTTTTTACCTTTGTCACTTTTCCATTATTTCCTCATAAATTTATACGAAATTGTTTTTATACGAAAATGTTTTATATGAAGTACCTATTACCACTTCATACATACATAAAGACCAACATTTTATAGGTATATTAAGAGTCAATAATAGACATTGTATTCAAATGTGTGGGATGAGATAAGATACTCAAGAACTTTAACTATTGTTTAGAACCTTTTTTATTTTATTTGAGAGACTTATATTGCCTCTGATATGACCTTTCAATTAAAATTTATCAATCTTTTATTATGACGACCACTTTGCTATTTTACGCGCAATTTGCAATTATATAAAGTGTTAATTTGTTGATAAAAATTGACGATAATTCGTCGAAGCATACAAATGTAATTTATAGTGAGTTTTGAGAAAATTCACTCTAGCTTGCTTTTTTGTTGATGAGCCAGATATATATGCATCTTTGTGCATCATTTTTGAAATTAGAGAGGCCAATAAATATAATGAAAATAAATCACACTTTTTGAGATTTTATGATAGTAGCAAATTTGCAAAAACGGGGAAGGAGGAGCCATGCCCCATTTATAATCAAGGGCTTAATAATATTCAGTATTCAATACATAGGATATTGAAATAACGGGATTTCCAATAAAAATTCAAACAATGAAACGAATAATAATTACATTAATATAAAATCAACCTAAAAAGTCATTACAAAAAACACGTATTCCGTACTTAATCTTCTTATATATTAACATAGCTCTAAGAATTGGGGGCATATATGCCCTAATTTCACGCATAAATTGCATCGTAATCTTTTTCGGAGCTCAAAGTTGATATTTTTACAACATAAAATAGACAAATTTCGAATAAAGCTTGATTAAACTCCATCAAATGGATGTATGATTAAAAAAGACAAAACATTTGCATTGAACACTGCTTGATGCAAATTATAAATAGTGATATTAGAATTAAACGAAAGTAATATACATTGAAAATCCCTATGAAATGTATAACTTGTACTATTTATCGATTAGGGACGAGAAAAGTAGGATAATTAGAGAAAAATGTCTTATTCTTTCCATTGTAATAGTTCATTTTTATCTACAATATGATAATAAGGTTTTACTAAAATCTACTAACATATTTTTAATAGATATTAGAGTCAGATATATAATAAATCTAGGTAATAGAGGGATAAAATTTTGATAGAGAGTTAGGTTTATGTGTGTTATTTGGTCTCATTTTGACATCTAATACTTCCCTATTTTCATTACAAGGATTAAAATAAGAGTTTTAATTGTTATAAAACTTGGTTCTTTAGGCTCCCAAAATGGTTTCCATCAACAATGTTGACGTCACATGAAAACAATGTATTGAAATCCTCCTATTATCTAAAAATTGCTTCCCTGAAGCCGATAAATTATCAAAAACCTTGTTTTTGAATGTATACACACAAAAACACAATATGTTTGACAATGGAAAAAATTTTAGGGGTGTTTTCGGGTATCGACGGGTTCCAAAACGGGATACAACCCACAATTGATACTTGAAGAAACAACTAAGAGTCCCTTACAACCCCGAATGTTGGGGGTATTTTCGGGTACCAACAGCTCCCAAAATGGTATGCAACCCACCACTGATACTTGAAGAAACTACTAAAAGCCCTTCGCAACCCCCAATTGTACCCCGAATGTTTGGGGGTGTTTTCAGGTACCACTGGGTCCCAAACGGGATGCTAACCACCGCCGATATTTGAAGAAACTACTAAGAACCCTTAACAAGTCCCCCCCCCCCTCTCCATTTGTACACCGAACATATAGGAGGAACATATAGCCAATTATAATTTTAAGCCAATAAGAACCCGAAAACACCACCAAACATTCGGGGTACAATTGGGGGATTGTGAGGGGCTCTTATTTGTTTTTTTCAAGTTTTGGCTGTAAGTTACATCCCGTTTTGGGACCCAGCAGTACCCAAAACTACCCCCAACATTCGGGGTACAATTGTGGGGGGTTGTAAGGGGCTCTTAGTAGTTACTTAAGTATCGCCGATACTCGAAAACACACCCAACCTTCGGATTAATAATGAAAATTCATAAAGTGTATGCCCGTTTCCTCATAAATTTATACGAAATTTCCATATTCGAAATTTTATACGAAATGTCCATATTCGAAAATGTTTTATACGAATTGTCCTTACACGAATATTTTTTTATACGAAGTTACCGTACACCGTATGAAGTAAAATAATAATAAATTGGGATTTTCTCATTTGCATGATTTTTGTACAAGAATGTTTTTATGTTGACGCACTACATTCGTAATTTACACGTTTTAGTATATTGAATTCATCATAACTTATTAATACACATAATGAGCCTATTGTGAGATAGTGTACTTATATGTCGTGTACAAGTTCCTATGTGGTAAAAGCAAATTGTAGAAATTAAAACTTAAAAATAAGATGAATAACTATAGATTATTAATTCAGGGTAATGCTAAAATTATCATATTCTATTGATGGTTAACATAATAATTTTATAATTTATGTATTTTTCTACATAAAAGTTACAATTGCTTTGTATAATGTTCAAATACTTATAATTACATAGTGTTATGTCGATCCTTATTGAGGACTGAAGACTGCTGTCCCGTTCAATTCAGTCTCAGTCCGTTCAAGTTCAGTCCTAAAAAGGATTATGTCTGGTCCTTCATGATGTCACTTAACTTTTTTTTATAATGAGTTAGAATACTGACAGTCCGAAATGCCGTTCTCAAGGATTGATCAGACCGGTCCTGAGACTGAACTGGACCGAATAAATAAGGACCACAATACTTATAAATAAATATATTAGTCGTAAACGGAAAAGAAATGCGTAATTTTACAAAAGGAAATGATAATATTTATTAATAGTTGCTAATTAAAATGATGGATGGTGTAAATAAATAAACGTAATCAGATGTAGAAATTATAACTGGTACAATATGCATATACAAGTTACAACTGAAACAAAAATCGCAACCTGTACTCAAAATATGTATTTATCATGCGCAGAGGATTGATGTAAGAAAATTCACCTCTGGAAAATTCCCTATAATTATACTACATTTATAGTGATTAATCTACCGATCTGTCTCATCTATTGATGGGTCTGATTAATCTTAAGATCCATCGATAGTAATTCTCCAGGTCAACTTGCACTGTATACTTTGGGGCCTCGAAAAACCACTACTCCCGCTGGTAGAACCACAAAGGGTCCCTCTTAATTTTCCAATATTTTTTTTACCATGCCAAAGGCAGCATTCTATGTTCAATTTCTTTTTTTTTTGCAGAATGGAAAACTATCTACGAATCCTTAGATGGGTCAGATCGGTAGATGACAATATTCCTGGAGGGCAATCTTTGTAGAACTATTGTATATCTATATACAATTCATTCTCATCAATGGATGCCATTTTCTATTTAGACAACTTATCTTAGCATAAAAATGTGAAACTTCTTAAGGAGTTAAGTATGTGGAAGCAATGAACAAAGGATATGGATCTTTGTCATTCTTAGAAGAAACGAATAAATAAGTGACCTTGTGGCAATTAAATATAATCTGTCGTTTGTTGAAAAGAATTTAATTTGTCGTTTTTGCCCTTCAGCATAAAATATAATTACATATTATATTATGCAAAGTCAGAGATTTAATTACTTATAAACTGCATGAGCAGTCAGAAGGAAGCTTTTGTAGAATTTTAGTTAGAGGCTTAATTCAATTATTTTTTGGATGATTTTATATTGAAAATATTTTTTTATTAATTTGACTTTTTTAGAAGCCACGATTAAACGTTAATGTATGGGATTTTTTGATACGCTCAGTACTTATTGAACATTTCAAATAATACATATTACAATAATCAAACTTTAATGAGTTTTCTCAAAATTTGTATTTTTTAACGAATTATCGTCAATTTCTATTAACAAATTATTAGCCCTTTGTGTCATAATAAAATAATGAGAAATTGATATATTTTATTGGAAAGGTCATATCGGGACCAATATAAGTCACATAAATCAAATAAAGATTTAAACTATAACTAAAATTCTGTGGTATCTTTACTCATACCAGAAATTTGAATACAAAGGCTATAATTGAGTCAACTATGTCTATTAAATATTGGGATGTATTTATATATGAAGTAAAAAAATATATTTTTGTATTATCATTTTTGTTCTAGTTTTTTTTATGTTGACGCACTAAATATATAATATCATATTAAAATTTTAACCTATAATAATTTACAGAAATGGCATTTTGCTTTAGTATAACTTTATCTTAAATTATCGTTCAATGCAGGGCCTCAGATAAGATTTTCAAAGGGTTATACGAATATTACATAAACCAATTCATAAAAAAATAAATAAAACCGCCAAAATTATTCCTGTGGTTTTACATATTTGTTTTACGTAATTAATTTGACTTTTAATGAGATCATTTTCTACTCATTTTTCAATTACTGAAGATACTATTTAGAAGGTTTTTTCAGTCCAATTAGTCTTGGAGTTAGACAAAAGAATTAATAGCTATAAATCATTTTTTATAACAATCTGTATAATGAAAATGATTCTTTTTTATCTAATTGGTTATTTACGTATCTGATTTGTCAATCAGAGGACCCGAACTGAGATGGGAGTGGGGGAGAGTAGACAAGAGCTGTTGCTTTTTCTATTTAAAAAATACTAACATTCAATAGTTTTTGATTTTGCTGTCATCAATCGGTTTTGGCATTTCCGATGAAATTTTATTAATAAAGCAAAGTTTGTTCGATTGTCTGAGGAGAACTCATTTTTAATAATGAGCGTGTGTAACTATAGATCAGAGTGTCACATTAAAGAAGAAAGAGAGAGTACATATAAAAAATAATGAATTTGACTTAAAATAAGGTTTATCAAGGAGCATGTATAGCTAAACCTCAGTGGTCATATTTAAAAAGAAAAGAAAATGGGAGTACATGGTATATCAATATCATTAGAACAAAGTTCATCGACACCTTATAATAACTCCAAGCAATGCCTGTTAGACCATCTAATTTTGTTATATGTGTGTCTATTAGTATTGAAACGTTTTCTGCGATCGATTTTTTTAATATTGGTTGAATTAAAATCCATTCTTGGTAAGCTGTGAACTGTTCCCAAAAACATATTGCATAATAATTTTATGGATGTGAAGAATGAACTATCAAGTTTAATAGAAATACAAAATTAAACCATAGCACGTCTACGACTAATGTTTGACTTCCACCACACTTTTTAATATTGACATCATAGACTATGATTGGTTGCGTGTTTTGTCAAAATGTGTCTGTTTGCCCGGCAGTCGGTACGATACATGAAGTTGAAAATTATAACAAGCCGGATTACACGATGGTCTAACCTTGTATTTTTATTAACCTTGCTAACTACCAAATAATTTATGGCCTTATTTCTGTTTCTTTTTGAAGAAAAGTTTGCAAGATATAATATAAGTATCTATGTGATTTTTCTACTCCGTGCTGGGACTATTTGCCGGAAGCCATTTTTCTTAATGGACACTTTACCAAAAAAATAATAAATTTATTTGATGATAATTTATGCTACAATACTATGTAATTATGATTCCCATACATGTTATTCCTATTTAGAAAGATAGCATATTTAATTATTTGCAACACATTGTAATAATTAAGTATTCATTAATTAATAATTGATTCATTTCATTTCTCTTCCTTATAAATATTTTTTTTTTCAATGTTATTTATTTATTGGGTAGTTGTCATGATTTTTATTACAACGGTTCTAATAGCGGTTTAAGCCAAATCTTGAACAGTCCTTTTACTGAAATGAATCAATTAATGCACACTTAATTATTGCAATTCGTTCCAAATAAGTTAACTTTTTTATTTATTGGAGTAACATTAATAGGAATCATAATTATTGCAATATTGCAACATTCAATATAAATATATATTTTTTGGCTAAGTTTTTTAGAGCCTTTCTACACATATGAAATACTTCAAAATTTAGAAAAATACATGACGTTACCAACAATTTTTGTTTAAAATCTATCTAAAGCTATTTTTACATCAAACTGGAATTTTTTGTAGGGCCGATATAGACCAATATTTCTATATCAAGCCTGTAATCTTTTTGATCCAAGTCTAAAGCAAATCTGAATTGCAGTTTAATTAAACTTTAGTACGATTTGAGTCCTTACAATAGTTGCATGGTTATATAGAGTGCAGTAGCATTCAATTAGGATTCCGTATTTTAATTGTGAGTTTCATTATGCAACCCAACCACAGCTGAAACCAAAATAAACAAGGTTTGGTTTTATTCCATGTCTTCAAGTGTAGAAATGTCAGGGCAACAACAAAAAAGGCTAGTGCGATCACCTATGCACCTGGGTCCGTACCAAAAGGCCTGCTGAAACCGTTTGGATTTCCATCCGGACTGCCTACAACAAGTAAAAGTTCCTTACAGTCTCATAGAATAAGAAGAACCAAAACTTCTGCAGCAACAACACGGCATACTTCTGGGGTCCCACCATGTGGCTCTCCTCCAGAACAGATTTAAACCCTCTGGACTTTGCAGTTTAGGTGTCTTGAAGAAAAATGTATGTCCCACCTCTCATACAAATTTGAATTCGCTTCGAGCTGCGATCATTTACAGCGTGGTACGCCATGGTCTTCATCGTCAAGCGCTGTGACTCTGTTCGTCAGCGTGTCGAGGCTGTTATTGCCTTTGAAGGAATACATATTGAATAAAAACATCGCCGATTATGGTTGTGAAATATGTCACAAATTGGTTTTGAGTGTTCTCTCCTTGATTCCATAAAAATCCCGTTTTTCGTAATTTAGTCATGCTATTGAAAGTTTTGGGTCTTCACTCTTTACTTACATAGATTTGCAGCTAATTTATTTTCAAGTCATAAAAAGGTCTACATATACATTTATACGAAAAGTATGTTTTTTAAAAGTAATTCATTTGATTTTATAATGCCGTAATGTATTATGTTTCAAAGGCGATTAAATTGATAAATGGACAGAGTTATATGCATATAATTAATGTATTGATAAATTTCTAGTAGATTAATGAAATGGATTAACTTTTCATAACAGTAAATATACATATATTATATTTTAATAAGGAGGTACTTAAACAACATAATAACCCTTGGATGTAGGAAAAGAGAATTTGAGCTTTGATTAAGCTTATTACGTAGAATCA
This sequence comes from Lepeophtheirus salmonis, assembly GCF_016086655.4. NCBI lineage: Eukaryota > Metazoa > Arthropoda > Copepoda > Siphonostomatoida > Caligidae > Lepeophtheirus > Lepeophtheirus salmonis. Next base: position 60,497,798 of record NC_052135.2, read on the forward strand.
TGTTTCATTGGAATTTAGGATAGATATTAAAATATTTTTTTTGATGGACTCCAAATACATATATTTTTATATCATTTAAAAGCTGTTTAAAATCTTATGTCTCTTTTTAAAAAGAAGCATGAAGCTCACTACCAACTCATTTTAGGCTATTTTTCTCTTTTTAAAGGAAAGGTTGGGACATACAATACTTCTTTTAAGTTTTATTCATGAGTAAATTTCTTGTATATATACGGCATTCCAAAATACTCTAGTTTGATTTTACGTTCCATCTTCACCTAATTGTGATTTCTACTACAATAATCTACTTCCTCAAAAGTTGTACAATTAATCTAACAAATTATTCATTTCCAAATCCTTTTTCTAACTTCTGGAATAGTTTTTCCCAATAGTTTTTCCACTAACGAGGAACTCTACGATATATAGAAAGGAATAAATAGAGACGACCAAGGCGGCCCCAGGATTGTGTGTATATTTTTTATTTTAGGGGGGAGGGCTTTGGAAAAAAAACTCAAAAATTATACCGACTTATATAAAATTAAATTTCAAATATTAAATTTTGTCAGGAAAATTTTTCCAAAAATCCACAGCTATCTACAAATGATTAAATTTTTGAAGAAAAAATTAAATTTCAAAAATCCATAGCTATTTGCAAAAAAAAATAATTCAAAAATCAATAGCTATTCATAAAAAATTTCAAAAATCAAATTTCCAATATAAACTTTTTTAAATTTCAGCTATTCAAAAAAAATTAAAAAATTAATAGCTATTTCAAAATATTAAATATTTGCTAGCTTTAATCATTTGGAGAGTTTATCCCCAAAAATTATCAACATTAGTTGAAAGTTGTACAAGTTCCAAACAAAAAATAAAATAAATAATTTTAAACGAAGTATTTCCAGTACTCAAGATGATGATAGCACAATAATTGAGTATTCCTTGGATAATTTACATATAAATTCTGTAATATTTGGATACTTATTAGAAATTAATACAATACAATTAATCTATAGTAGATTATAAAGTTCAAATGTCCATAGTGATATTTGTTGAAAATACATAATAAACATAAAATTTAAATAGATCTAAATGAAATGATAATATCAATTAATAGTTGATAATTAGAATGATAAGTGTAATTATATAGCAATAATGCATTTTAATACGGAGAAATTACAACTTGTGCATTGTATTTATACAAGTTACAACTCGTTCAGACCTCACAACTAGTATGATAAATTTTTGGGGGGGAGGTCTTCAAAAAACAGAAGTGAGCGACCCCACTGGAAACGACAAAGATTTTTGATTGGCGGTTTGGCATAGTAGGGATGTAGTATATAAAAATCTTCTGTCTGTATAAATGAACATTAACTATGGCAAAGGGTAAAAATTAAGATACAGTTATACTTAAGATACAAGTGCCAAAACATACGAACTTACGAATTGGTCGAGTATTGTATCGCAAAGGACACTTCAACTATATATATATATTTTTTTAGTTATTTATTTTGGGATAAATTACTTTGACTAATGAGCTCTTCCCAGGAACGAATTTAGCTCATATGTGAATGTATAACTGCATATCATTTTATCCCTGGGTACCAAGGTGTATTATAAATTGATTGGTTAACTTTTTATTACACCATCAGAGTCAATCAGAGTTGAATATCCTTTCTTTACTTGGAACTGTCGATTATTTATGTAAGAAAAGCAAACAAATGTCAAGGTTTATAGAAATACAAGGTTATACCATAACGCGTGTACGACTGATGTTTGACTTACAGCATGCTTTTTAATAGTAACGTCATAGAATATGATTGGTTGCATATTTTGTCAAAATGTATCTGCCTTGCTCAGAAGTTGGTACGATACATCAAATTGAAAATTCTAGCAATAGTAACGCCATAGATAATGATTGGTTGCTTGTTTTTCCAAAACCTGGCTGTCTTGCCCAGAAGTCGGTACGATACATCAAATTGAAAACTCTAACAAGCCCGATTATAAGATTGTCTAGCCTTTTTTCAGATTTCAAACAAAAATTTCCGATTGTTATTTTCATTATTTTAAAGCTTTCTCTGTAAAATTTGAAAAACCGATGAACTTAATATCATTTTTGACATAAGATTATGACTGGGTCTAACGTCTAACTAATCGATTTCATCGGGTTCTTCTATGTATTTTTGTTTAGTTACAATACTAATTCTTCCTCGGGCCGTCTTTTTTGATTCATCTGAGTATTTTACTCTTTGAAACTTCCTCATAAAACCAAAATGCATTTCCATAATGTTTTGCACGTTATTTAAATCAAATCAAATATATATTGTGTCATTACTAACAGGCAGACCGGGAAAATTTATGCTCTTTCGAAACCACTAACCTCATGGGTTTATAATCAAGAACATTAATACCAAGAGTTTATCATGCAAGATTTACTGTTTTTTGAAGATTTATCTGTTTACTTCACATACTTTTTTTTACTATATAATCAGTCGATTGGTAACATAGTTTATTGTTACGGTTACTCCAGGGTGAATACGAATGTGTTAATTCTTTTCATAATGTATTAGATACTTTCTCAGTACAATTTTTTTTAGCGAGAAAATTACATAGAACTCTAGTTTAATGATTATACTAGTAGACAAGATTCAAATCTTTTTGCCTTTGTATTGAAATAGTGTGTTCTTCATTGTTTTTATCTCGAAAAACATGGAAATCAACTTTACAAAATTTTAACTCTTGTGAAATACTGAAATTTTTTTCCAACATATTTTTCTGCAACATCTATCTGATTTAGTATTCTTTTTCACCTTGAAAGATCTAAATAGAAGAATTTAGTATAAAATAAAGTTTAATAAAACAAAATAAAATCTTAAAAATTCTAATAATAATTTAAAAGTTATTAATATTTTTGGTTATAAAGGTAATTTTTATGTTTCCCCGAGGTAAAAACGGTCAGGAACACAACATATTGATCCAACGGCAATAACTTTTTGATTGAATGTGAATAAATTAAATATAAATGGCAAATAAAGATCTTAATTCAGGGGCGCAGGATTATATTTTGAAGGCACTTGGTTTTTATAAATTTTTTGATAAAAGTTTGAAAAATTACCATTTTTTGGAAAAAAGTTTCAAATATTACATTTTTGGAATTTTTTTCAAAGACAAAATTACTTAGAAAAATTTCAAATATTATTTTCTTTCAAAAAACTATTATTTATATTTATAAAAAATTGAATTAAAATTTTTTTAATAAAAGCAAAAATTCATTTATTTATTATGGCTACAGCCCTGCGGATGTTCCTATTTTTTTTTTTTTTGCAATATTATGTCAAGGTTATTCATCAATATTGTCTTACATCTTTTAAACCATTGGTTTTTGACATATTCATGACTTTTTAATTATAAATATCCTTAATATTGACACATTAAAGTATATCCCCTAATTTAAAAATACATGGAGAATTACTCATCAATGAATTAGATACGGTCTTTAAACTGTATCAAAGTTATAGTTTATATTATGAAAATATTTATTATGAAAAAGCCAAAATATAATATTGATAAGAAAAACAATTAGAGCTTATTGGTTTTTCTAAACGCCTCCTTATAAATTATTTACAGCTAAAACTACTATATATAACATTTCTGATGATGCAAAGAGACTATCACATATATTTAATGCAATTCAGCATAGAGTTCTTTTGGCATTTGAAGGATAAGTATAATCACCTTTAACTTTTTGATGGTCTGTACCATTTTTCTGTCCTTGTGATTCTATGTGTACTTATTTGAACCTACTATATTTTAAATTTTCATAAGCAATATGACTTGTTTTACATCCAGGAACAATAAACGGTCTTGTATGTTTACAAAAAATTAAAATCTAAAGTTTAATCAATGTTAATTGTGAAGACTTTGATTAATGGAATTTAAGGAAACATAATATGTATAGCACGCAGAAAAATATTTTATCTTGGTCCTATCCTTCTCTTTTGTAATCCATGATATGTTTATACAACTAATTGAATATTAAGATGTTAGTTGCCTTTTTAAATAAAGGTGAATTCCAATGAACTTTTGCTAATTTACAAATACCAAACAAAAAATCTTATTTTTAAAATAAGATTTTTACTCTTTTAACTCAGAGTTAATTCCAATGAACTTTTGATAATTTACATATACCAAACAAAAAAATCTTATTTTAAAATTTAGTTATCCACCTTTAAAAATATATTCAATTAACTTGTAATTTGTCATAATCAAGGATTAATATGTAATGTTGTTTTGGTCCTTAATTGTTTGTTAAGTCAAATTTTGTCTTAGGGCCGCTCCAATCAGTCCATAGGAGCGTTCCAACCGATCGTCAGTCTTTAAAACTCTCAGTACTGGAACTGATTAAAAAATAATTAATAAACTTAGGACACGTTTTGAAGGACTGAATTTTATAAGTTGTTATGAACTGGACGGATTTGTAGTCCTTAATTCTAAATAACAACCAACACACTACTACTTATATGAATAACAAAATGGAAAAATATAAATAAGTAAGGTTGAGTGACTTTGTATTAAAACATTGCGTTATTTGAAGTATTAATAACTTATATTTTTATCAATATCAACCTTAGACACCGGCTTATGAATTTTTATATGGAACATAACATATATTTTTTTCAGAAAGGTCCCCCAACCTGATTAAAAATGACTTTGTATGAAATTGAGGTAAAATAAGTGTATTTTTGGGCCATATATTGCTGATATATAATATAATTATATTAAATCAATTTGACCTCACTTTAAGAAAGTGATTTTTTGGATAACCTATTGTAAATAGGAAAACATATTCTTATAGTTCCTAAAACTTTATGTTTTAATGTCTTGAATGATCTTATACAAAAAGTTCTAGAAAACATTCTCAATCTGTATACGTAGGGAACCAGAATAAAAATGAGGCAGATATGCACCTTCAGCCATTTATATAGTTACTCCTTTGACTTTATTCAGGAGCGTCCGAGGGATTTTATTTTGGGGAGGGTTTAATTTTTTTGAAAAAATTTAAAGTTTAATTTTTTCTGCCTATTTTGACATTTTTAATTTTTCATATGAAGTGATCATTTGTGAGTGGTTAAGTCAAAAATTATTTTATTTGCCCACCCATTGCCGTTACTCCTACTTATGGGTATTTAATAGTTACAAATGTTGATAATTTTTTCCAATGCAAAAGGTGGTTCGTCAAGATAAAAACAGTCTTGAACAAAAATCAAGTAAAGTAGAAATTCCAAATTTATTGTTTTAGTTTATATATGCACATTGTGTATTTAATAGAAATTTGTGAGTCAACTATTGGCTTTTTATTCAAATTTCTAGGATAACTAAAGATATTTAAGATTGTTGGCTATATTTTAGAACCTTTATTTGATTTAACTCACCCCTAATTCTAGTAATACTAGGAATAACAATCCTAGTATAGTTAACAAAATTCTAAAAGGAAACCTCACTCTAGCATTCCTCCCGAGTAAAATTAATAATAGATGTCCTGCAATTATATTAGCTATAAGCCGAACCCCGATATGCCCCCTTTCAAATAAAGTCTATCAATTTATCTATGCCTGTATTGTGAAGATCAATTGTGGCTACTTTAAGTGCAATTAGTGACACACCTAAAGGGTTGATAGGAATAATTTGTTTATAGAAAATGATTATAATTTTTCGAAGAATACAATTCTAAGGCAAACTTAACTTTGAGAAAAATCTTTCTAGCTTGCTTTTTGTTTGACGGATAACACATAAAAAACAAAAAAGTTTCGTGATTTTGATGGATTAAATTGTTACGATTGTAATCTTTGAATTTAGCTTAAAGTAAATTATAATTAAATATTAGTCTAATTTCACTAATCTCCTCGTGTCTGATAATATAAAATATTATTGATTATAACGTTATTCACCTCACATAATTATTTATTAATTTTTTTTTACTGTTCCTTTAATTGGTCAGAGGGAGTTGCACTGATTAAGTATAGGAAAGCATTATAGGATTACAATTACAACATCTAACCTAGGAATCTTTTGGTGAAATTCATATACATATAGTATATTTCTTTCTCTAGGAATCACTGGGGAACGAACGTACACACATTAAGTTCACGAGAATAAATATCGAGCGTGCTGTCCATGAGCTATGGCGATTCATATGTGTTATTATGTTGGATGGATCTTCCTAAAATATTATTCAGGGATTCTGGCCTTAATTCTTTCATTAAATGTACTAGGGGATATTATATAATGTAATATATTGATAAGTTATGAGTTAATTATGCAGTCAATTATTACTATGTCCCATAATTTCATTTTATAATTAAGGAGTAACTTTTAAATTTCCTTATTTGACATATTATAGTTATAGGTAGGACTGGGGAGTCGGTAAATAAAAAGTCCGATTCCGACTCCAACACAGAAATATATTTCATAGCTTTTATAAGTACTATTGATTCATTTGAGTCCATAGACTATAAATATAAATCTAATTTATAGTTATAGGTATTTATTAGTTATATGTTACAAAAAATTAAATTGATCAAAAGCTATCTATGTTCTGAACATAATTTATGCACTCGTAACCGAGGAAAAACAATACAAACCACTTCTCAATGCAACCTTACTCTTTACTTGGATGACATTGACTATTCACAAGACCAAGTAATGAACTAGGATGGCTTGTAGCTATACTCTACTCAACATAATAATTTAGACATGAAAGATCTTCGGGAATTTAAATTGTAAAGACTTTATGGCACGTTTGAAATTTGTGATGTAAACTTATGAATGTGTTAATTTTCAAGTTTCATAATTTAATAGTACTTAATACCTATAATATATAACCATATAGGAAAAACGTTACGAACTCTCAATGTAAGCCTTAGATTATAATAAGTTTTATTTACATAAATTGAAATAGAAATAGAAATAATAAATCTATTTGATGATGATTCATGCTGAAATACTATGTAATTATGATTCCCATTCATGTTATTCCAATTTTAAGCAAGGTTGTGCCTTTATCGGCCGGACGGTTCTAGCTGTTCCGGTTCTTGAACCGCTAGAACTGGAATACAAAAATCAAACCAAGACAGCAATATATTGCTTATCGGTCGCGGTTCTTGTGTTTTGCTCCTATATAGAATATCTACCTATTATAAAAAATAAATCAATTCAATCAATAAGTCAATTTTCTGAGTTTTTTGTGTTTTTTTTTAATGCAATTTCAGCGTTTTCCAATGATTTTTTTAGGTCACCAGGATGATACAGCTGAATCTGAATTCCAAATAGCTAAGGGCTTCTTTTGGATCTGGAAAAGTGGTTTTAGGCACCAGACGATGTAAATAAAAGAGGGAAGGGTTTCGGTAAATAATTGATCCAGGTCTGCTACTAAGCTTGTCGGGCTCTTATAATATGATAAATATAATATTTCTCACTATTTACTCTGCGTTGCGTATTGGGTAGTTGCGGCCCTATTTTTATTTATGTTAATATAATTTCCAGGGCCTGAATTTTCTAGTGGCACCCCTTGTTTTAAGTGCCTCTAACCAAACTGAGCCTGTATAAAAAAAAAGAACCAATACCCAAGACCAGAAAACTAAGACCGCGAAAAATGACCGTTGAATCGGAAACAACCTTGATTTTAGGAGGTAAAATGTTTAACAATTTGCAACGAATTGCTATAATTAAGGGTTGATTAATTAATAATTGATTCATTTCATTATGAAGATGCTTCAATAGTGGCTGATATCAATTCTAAAATAAATAGATAAATTGGAAAGAGAAAAAATGTTGAATCTATGAACACAAAAATCTAATCTATAATTTTTTTCTAATTTTCATTAAAGTGACGATACATTTTTATAAAACTTCAACCTCATATATTTCTATATTTTTGGAAATATAAGGAAAATCGAATTTTATCCATGAGGCTATCGATTATGACGAAGATAGTTATAAATCATACTATCTTTTTTTATTATCACCAAACATTATCAATGCATTTATGCATTCAAAACAGCAAGCCAAAGGGATTAAAGTATTAGTGAACACAGGGTCACATATATACCAATTCAATATTATATCAATCATCTTGATGTCAAAATAATATGAAGTTACTTAAAAAAATAGACGATTGATTTTTTTCACTAAAATGAACAAAATAATAAGGGTCTGAGTCTTGATTTATATTAGTGATGGATTCGAGTATGACTCAAATTTGAAAAAAGCTCAACATTACTAAAGTAACTAATATTCTGGAAAAAATCACCCCCCAAAAAAAATCGACTAAATTGAAACTCGAAATATTCGAGTACAGATTAATCTCATCTCCAGTAGTTGTTTCTAAAGCATTGCTTTATTTGTTTCTATTCTACATTTTTATTGAGTAATTTTGTTGACATATTTTTCGCGGAGAAGATTTTTTTTTGTCTAATTTGCCCCTAAATTTTCTGCTTTGTTAATTTTATAAAAAAAAAACATTGCAACATTTTTATTTGTTATAATATGCTGTTGTAGATCAGGGACCTCCAAAATAAGGTCAATGGGCCAAATATGAGCCTAAAAGTGTTCCATCTGGCTCACGACAGTTAAAGGACTATAATGAATTTTACGCAGGAAAAATAATGCAGTTTTGGTCCTTAGAACTAGTTATAACTCGAATCCAACACCGATTTATAGGGTGTCCCTCAACACAAAAGCAAGCTGGAATGATTTTTCTCAAAATGGAGTGTGGATTACGTTTGTATTCTTCTGCCACAAATTATCTTCTATTTTTATCAATATATTATTGTTAATAACCCTTTGCAAGTGCCAATAATTGCATTTAGAGTAACTAAAATGGATCGTTAGATAAAAAAATGAAAAATGGATAAATTTTATTTGAAAGCCCATATTGGGGGCAATATACCTAAGTCACGTAAATCAAATAAAGATTTAAACTATAACTAAAATTCTTAGGCATCCTTACTCATCCCAGAAATTTGAATACAAAGGCTATAATTGACTCAAATATGTCTATGAAATATTGGGCTGTATATTTATATATGAAGTAAAAAAATAAATTTTTAATTATTCCTTTTTTAAATTTTTGTTCTAGTTTGTTTTTATGTTGTTTTACTCAATATTTTATTTTATATAATCTCTATATTAAACAAAAGGTGCACATTCTTATATTTCTTTTAACCCTCAATTAGTGAACTAGGATTTTACGCACCCCAAGATTGATGAAAATGTTTTTTATTCCTTGAATCTTGACATTGTTATCTCAAATACTTTTCAGTATGTTCTAGAAATATTAAATCTAGCGCTATGCAAGTCTTCGTAATTTCTTATTTAGGATTTATTGGTAGGTTTAGTTAATTTAATTAACTTTTCTTTTTAGTTAAAAATCGTTCTTTTCTTTTTGATTTCTTGAATTTATTTTTTCTCGATGTTTTAAATTCATATAAGTATTTTTATCATTTTAATACGTGATGGACGAGAATCATGATTTTTGAATCAGATATTGTTATTTTAGGAGAATAAGCTTTGTAAAGGGATCTAGGAAAGCTTGTCTTTGCAAAATTTGTAATCGCCTTCCTTTATTTTATCAATTGCAAATCTTAGAAATGTATAGCAAAATGTTATTTTTTAACTATTATTAAAAATATTAAAGAATCGGCATCGAGATTTTTTTGGAATCGTCCCATCACTAATTTTGATAGATATTTATAGTGTAAAATGGATAGAATAGTTAAAAAACAATTTAAATAACATACTTATTAAAATTGATCAACTTTGTTATTCATGGAATTAAATACATTATATTTTTGGGGTTTCTGTTTACTTAGTTCACGAAGCACATTATAAAAATGTTGCTTATTAAGGGAGGGTTAAAGTTAGTACTGTGTAAGTCCTTATTTAGGACTGAAGATTGCAGTCCTGCCCAGTTCAGTCTCGTTCCGGTCCGGTTCAGTCCTTAAACTTATAAAGCTTGGTGCTTAATGACATTACTAAACTTTACGTCTTCCCCCCACCCCCTGTAATTGGTAAGAGTTTTGCAATGATTAAGTATAAATAAACGTTATAGTTTTACATTTACTCCATCTGACCTAGGAATCTTCTTTGAATTCTATATACATCAAGGTTAATAGAAGTAGAATGTTAGACCATCATATAATCGGGATTGCTAGAATTTTCAATCTAATGTATTATTGTACCGACTGCTGTGCAAGATAGGCAAATTTTGACAAAACACGCAACCAATCATAGTCTCTAACGTCACTATTGCTAGAATTTTCAATTTGAAATATAGTATCGACTGCTGGGGAAGAAAAACATATTTTGACAAAACACGAAACCACTTATACACTATGACATCAATATTAAAAAGCGTGGTGGAAGTCAAACATCAGTCGAACACGCGTTATGGTATACCCTTCTATTTTATTAACCTTGATGTACATAAAGTATATTTTTTTCTCTAGGAATGACCGGGGCACGAACCTATGCACATTGAGTTCAAGATAATCATTTATTCCGATCGCACTGTCCATTGAGCAACGTCAATTCCATATATTTTTTTACTCAGTTTTAGGACTCACACTCCGAATGCATACAGTTTTAAGGAACATTCCCAAGGACTGATAGAACCGGTCCTAAGACTGGAATAGTCTGAACCAACTAAATAGGTACTGATACAACACTAGTTAAAATACATGAATAATAATTAAGAAAGAGAGAGTTAGAACTGCTGGCTCCTATATTAACTGTGGATTAACTTTTTGATTTGTGAGCAATAATTTTTTATTTTTTAAATGATATTTATTATTTTATTTTCAAAACCATTTTTGTAAGTTCAAAATAATTATAATCCGTCACTACAATTGATGACACATCAAACCTCGAATAAGGAAATTATTAAGTTAATATCCTTTGGCATCTGAGGTCCCTATTTATGCAGTTGAAGGGTAAATTATATACTTATTATAAAAATTATTATTTCTTAGATCCCCTTTGCCAAGAAGCTAAAAACAAAGAGAGAAAGAAATTTATGAATAAATTAGTGGGAAAATATTATTATACACACTTTTATGCATGGGCATGTAATATATTAACCCCTACCTTAGTAAAACTGTGGTGTGCGAGTTCCCACTTGTGGTAAGTTGAGGAACGTCATAAATAAATTAAGCCTCCACTATTGCAAATTCAGTTTGATCATAATTCAGGTGGGGTTTCGGTCTGGAAAACATGGACCAGCCGGAAACTTCATCATTTTTGTTGTTCCCTTACAGAAGTTCGGACTGGATCGGTCACATTTGTGGAATTGGTATTACTGGGATGTGGAGAAAATCGGTCCACAGAGTTAGACCAAAAGGGTAATTCCATGTCAAATCAAGCAGGACATATAACCCGATCCTCATATATTTCTATGATGTTTGGCACACAAGCTCAAATGCATGATTAGATCAAGTGTGACAAATTTCAACACATACTATTTAGGCGTTTATAAGATATTGATATACTCGTCCAAGGCCTTATTTATATATATTACTTTATCTTTTTTTTTTAATCCAAAAGAGGTTATCTCTTGAAATTTTGAATTTCTTGACTATTTTGAAGTGTGAATATTTCAAAATTAAGTGAAATGTAGAGTATTAAAAAAATATGAGTAAGTTATAATATATCACTTGTTTATAAAGCTGGACATAATTTTAAAATAATTTGTTCATTCTTTTTAAGACTAGGAATAGTCTTCATGTCGATTTAATCTTTTTTATACTGCTAAATTTTAGTCTATAATCTCGACCGAAATGGAGGCTCAAATAACTTAAGACCAAACTGAAAGAAAAATTGTTCTCGAACAGAGACTCCATGAATCCTTTCATATTGTTGAGTAGAATCAATTTTCAATGATTAACTTTAAATTTCATTTTTAGATTAGTCAAATATCTACGATCCCAAATATTTTTCTTACACAGTGATGGATTAGCATATAATTTATAAAACTGTAATAACATAATAGTTTGTTCCAAGATGGGCCTAAATATAGTGCTTCCATGTTTGACCTTCAATAATAAGAAATGCTAAACAATTAAACTTCAATGTATTTTTGTATCAACGAATATTATAATTCAGTGTGCATTAGTGATGTTATGGATTTTTAAATGGCAGTTCCGGGTTCTATGTGGTTCCTTGCTTTAACGGTTCCTGGTTCTTAACAGATCGTCATGTAAATGTTATCAGTACTGACCAAGTTCCTCCATTGGGCTAGAGATATGATTATTTCTCGTTTTTTTCGTAAAAGTGGTACCATTATAATATCAGGGTCGAGCAGGAAAGGCTAGAGATGTAGGGGCATCTGCAGGGTTATATATACAGGGTAGCGTAGCAAAACGGGACTGTTAATTAATGTTTATTTTCTTATAACTATGAAAAGGTTTAGTAATTATTTTTTGGTATTCTTTTTCCATCCTCGTTTTCACATAAACAAACTATACTAATCATTTTGTCATTTCAGCATCATGAGCGAGCAACAAGCAAAAAGGCAGTGCGTCTCAGATCAGAGTTAATGTGATGGAGATTACGGATATTGTTAAGTGTTCAAGGAGCCAGGTTTTTATGATGACCAAGATGGGTAAAGAAATGGAGAAGACCTCTCCAGGATGTTAAGAAGTGGAGGGCGTAAGTTAAAGAGAGATTCGAAGTTCTTGTTAAGTTTGGAGAAGAATATAAAGGAGAATCCCACTAAGTCGATTAATCGCCTCGCCAACGACTTCTCTGTGGCTCCTTGGACCATCAGGAGGACTATAAAGCACAACTTAGGATTTGTTTCTTTCACAAGGACCCCATGCCACCTTCTGACAGAGAGCCGGGAAGTTAGAAGGCTCGAGAGATGCAAGAAAATCCTCACATGTATCAAGGCAAATGGGTTGATCAGTTTCTAGACCTCTGGAAGGACCTGCTGGCTTGCAGAAACAAAAGAAGAGGTCTAAGGGGTTTACCATAATAAATATATGACACAAACAGCGTTGTGTCCTCTGATGGAAAGAAGATACCTCTGTTCTTTTTCAATGCTTGGCAGAAAATCGGCTATGAGTCCTACTATAAGGTACATAATTACACCATCTTGGTATGGCTGAAGACCAACAATCCGGAGGGTAACTACGTGTGGACTCAGGACGGTGCCCCCACTCACACGTCCGCCAAGTGCTAAAAAGTTCTGCGTAGATAACATGACTCGATTCTGGTCCAAAGAGATTTGGCCCCCTTCCTCACCGGATTTGAACCCACTATTATAGGGTACTTTGGAAAGGGACACCAACAAGACCAAATATAAACTCACTTAAGTTCTTCATAGTGGCTGTATGGGACAACTTGTCAGAGGAGTTTGTCATCAACTCCTGTGTAACCTTCAGGCGACGTGTAAATGAAGGTGCCCATATTGAGCGAAAAAAGTTTTGTCAAAACCTTATATCTATATATGTATATATGTATGACATGTTTATGTAGTCGAAAAGGAAATTCGCACCTCAGGAATTAAATAATATGACAACAGCTTAAGAAAAAAATCAAAATTGCAAAAAATACGGAGTTTCATCCCTAAGGATCACACACATAAGATGAATGATGCCACCTTATTATTTTTAGCTGGTCAGTACAAATTTATAATTCACGAACTAGATCCATAGCGTATTTACAAAACCGTTCACGAGTAACCTATTTTTTTCAGGCCCTCGATTTTTAACATCACTAGTGAGTCTGATAATAAACATCGCTTATATGGACCTCAAGAGGATCATTAAGAGAGAAAAAAAATCACGTACTATTATTATTATTAAATGCAAGTACTTATAATGCCGTACAAATTACAACAAATGGTAACTATCATTTGACCATGAACGTATAATTAGCGATTAAAGTTCAATGTCTTTGTCTATTTATAATATGTATATATAATAATACTTACGTATATTGAAAATACTGTAATAGGTATATATTCATCTTGAGTCTATTGATGTACAAGTTTATTTGCATTAAATTAAATCCGATTAGATTTAACTCAATGACTATTTCTTGGAATTGGAAATAAATTTCCTATAAATTAAGAAGTAAACTGTATTTTATTACATATAGATAATATTTATTACATATTTAAACTCTTTTTAAAATGAAATACTCCATTTTTCATCAAAGAATAAAAATTTAATATATTTTATGTACTTTTTGAACTGAACAGGAAATGTTTTCACGTGATGTCGTCATAGCTGTAAGTCGGTATCTTGGAGGCTTAAGCCTTCTTATTACATAAAAATTAACAGCTCCTTCTCCTATGCAACATCTTAGTTAATTTTATTAAATCATTTTCTTTAATAGGTATATCAACAGTTTTGGCTGTCTTCATTCTTCAACTGTGTTGAGCAGGTTACTCAGAATGATTAATCAATTAATAATCACTTGAAGAGAAAAAAATAATACCATTACTCAAGAGCATAAGCAATTAATTGCTCATAAAGTAAAGGGTCCAAATTACTTTAGTATATATTATTGAGTATTCTCAAATGGGGATTTATTGTTAGAAATTTCTATAGATTTTTTTTTTTTACAATTGCCAAATTGTACTTAATTATAAATTAGTTAAACTAAAGTAATTTTCATCACTCTTCATGATATATTGTATTTGAACTTAAACATCAGAGTTTATCCATAAGTCTGTGCTTTACTCAGCTTGGCTAAGAAAGAATTATTTAGCTTGTCAAAAAATCTCTATACAAACACATTCAATTTGTTGGTCAACCAACGGGTTATTTACAATGTATGCACGTAGGTTGGAGGGGGAAGAGTTTTGAAATTGCGGACACAAGCTGTAATGCACGTACATTATAATATATGAGAAGGGATGGCGTTTTTGGAGACTGCGAGGGAGAACGTGGAAGCGAGACATATGGTATTACTGAATTAAGATCAATTGTGTTTTATATGATTGGGGGGGGGAGGAGATAAATTACTGCAATAAAGAGGAGAACCTTCAAAGTTTAAAACAGCATTGGTGTAGAGAAAATGTTATAATTATATGAAGGTTTATATATATTTATTTTGTTATGTATTTTTAAAACAATTTAAACCAAAGATTGGTGAGAAATGCGTCTCAACACTACTGTTTAGATAAAAATACAAATATCTATATCAATAAAATAAAGTTTGTCTGAAAAGAGTACACTGTATTTAGTGTCCCCGATCAAAAAATTATGTCAAAAGAGATTACCATTAAATGCTAATGATTATGCTAAACACATATGCTAACGTTTTTTCCAGTCCTCGAAACATTTTTCATAGCCAGTTTTTGTTATGACCTTTAGCTCCTTCCACGAATTTTGTTTTGCGGATTCAATAGACTCAAAAGGGATTCCAGGGAGTGGCAATATAAGTTTGGGAAACAAAAAAAAAGTCACACGGAGCTAAACATGGTGAATATGGGGGTTGATCGATAGTATTTATTACGTGTGTGGTGGCTTTGAATTAGCTCACGTTATTGTCGTGTGCAATCCACGAGTTGGACTTTCATAATTCTGGGTGTTTTTGACAGATTTTCTCAAACAAACACCTTAGTTTGCCCAAATAGGGCTCCTTATTCACTGTTTGACCCTTTGGAACGAATTCATAATGAACCAGACCCCATATATCAAAGAAAACAATGAACATCACCTTCACATTTGTGTGACATCGGGGTGGTTTTTACAGATTGGGCTCGTTTTTCCCCTTCCACTCTGATGATTGTTGGCTTGTTTGTATGTCATACTCATAGAACCACCTCTCATCATCAGTTATGATTCCTTCCATGAACGTTGGGTCGGAATTCGCACGATGAAGCATGTCCGAAGAAACTTGCTCACGGTACTCACGGTAAGGTTATTTAAAGCTAAAATGTAAGTAATTGTGCTCAAATCTAACCTTTGTGCTTCATGCAATTCCATTTTTTGTTGTTGTTTTTTACAAAGAGGCCTGTGGTTCCGTTTCACACATCTGCTTTCCCACTTATCCCTGTGTGTTTAAATTCTGGTTTATTTAATTGATTTATGATGTAGTCATAGATGAAGAAAAAAAGTGATGAAATCGTACAATATTTATGAATATATAACCGATTTTTGAATTAGGAATTTCTTCATCTACGCAATGCTCCAAAATACCAAATCATTAATTATATTAGAATATTTATGGAAATCAACCACATTAATGAAAATACCATGAACATAATTAGAATGTCTTTTAATGCAATTTTCTGCTAATTATGTTATAATTAGCAGATTGTTTGATTATAAAGTTTTTATTAGCTATTATATATTTGTATTTTTAGTAGTGTGGACTTATGACGTGGGATTGGACTTTATCTCACAATCAAATACTCGTGACACTGCTTGGACTCGAAAGTTAATATCAAATACTTTTCTGCAAAACAACACTCATTAGTTTACCAATATGCCATATAAATATATATGTACATATTGAATATAAACAATTCATCATACTATAAATCTAAATTGAATTAAAATATACAATCGTATATATCAATATGGTCATTGGTTGATATGTCCGTTCGGTAAATTATCCTTTGGCAAAATATACATTCGGCAAATTGTTTTGATCCAAATATTACTGGCAAAATATACATTCGGCAAATTGTTTTAGGCAAAATGTCCTTCTGACAAATTGTCGTTCCCCCAAAAGTCCGTCAACAGATCCAACACTATATCCCATACAATGTTGTTCATATATTTATACTTTTTTACCGTTTTTTATACCTTTAACCAAAACAATTTGAAGGTGAATTCCCTGATGTTATTGAATAAATTTATTTATAGCTCAAGAGAGGTAGGATTGATCTCAAGAAAACTTTGGGAACGGTATGTACACAAAGCACTACCTGGAATAGTATTAAGATTACAGAGATTGCACATTACGTAATGTGACTCAAAGCAGATTACTTATCCCCTTTTTATCTACTACAACGTGTGATTTATACCTATTCTTTAAAGTCACCTGCTTCATGAAATAAGTAAAAATTTATTTGCTTTGTCACGTACATACTTGTACGAAGAAAAAGTTTTTAAGAAAAAATTATCCCTCTCTTTCAAGTGACCTCAAAGACCATTGCAAGTCATTAAGCTACTTCTTTTTTTCTCATGCCCTTCTCAATTACGTTCTATATATAAAAAACCATATCCTCAAAAGCCTCAACAACTATAATTCAAGCACAATTATCATTATTACTTTACAAACATATGTAAGGTGGTTCATACTCTGTACTTAAAAAATCAATGTTTTTATTATCATTCTCTCAAGCAACCTCTCACATATTTAAAATATATTCACATTTTAACTATAATCAAAGGTGGTTACCCTTGATTTTCAAGCTTTAGACTAAAATTGTAAATTTTCTCTACATTTGCTAACGTTTTTGTTGTTAAATAAAAATAAAACGTGGAATAAAATATAAGTTTACCACCGCCAATAAGAGAAGAGCGTACCAAATAATGATTTTGTTTTGACATTAAATAATATAAAGGATGTTGAAACTACAAAAACTTCGTGACATGTAAAGATTGTGTAGATTACTCAAAATTATATAGTTTGTACATTATTATACATAAGTATAAAGTAATAACAAGCGTGTGTCATGAATGACGAAGAATATTACTGAGAGTTTACTCGGGAGGTATATGTATAAGTCCTTGTTGGACTCAGAATATAATTCATGATCGACATCGGAGTAATTTCAGCATATATGTCCTTGCTATATTTGGAGTGGGATTTGTACGTATTTCATTCCTCTCACAGCTACGTTCAGCTGTTTTAATAAAACGTCATGACAGCTAAGCTGCTCTCCACCCAAAGATTATTCAATTTGTCAGGATAACCACGTTTTTTTTTTGTTTTTTTTTAATATCGTGGTCATACCATTCTACTTTTCCCGAACTTGAATTGAATAAGTTATCCTATTCAGATAAAAAAATTGTAGTTTCCCCTTTATAAAAAATTCTACCCCTGTGATTTCTTCTAGGATTTTAAATCCTAAGCATTTTTGAGGGTTCAATATTTTTTTTTCCTTCGGAACTTGAACATTATTCTTTATAGTTTTCAAAACAACTATAAATATTCTTTAATTCTTCAGGAGAGAACATCTAAGTATAAAGTGTAACCAGGAGATTGTGTACTCATGAATGATGGAGTGTAACGGTGATGAGTTAAAATTGTAAATCCTTGTTGGATTTGAGTAGAATTGAGAATGGTCAACGGAGTAATTCCAGCCTAGATGTCCTTGCTATATATGGAGTGGGATTTCTGTTCCCCAACATTCTTCAAATTGTCAGGATTATCAAGTTTATTTTTGGTGTCTTTTATTTTTACATACAGACTTGACATTTTTTTATTTATTGCCTCTCAATTTTCAAAAACAGTACGTGGTTTTTAAAACGAAAATTATTTTGTATTTGTATTATTATTTTTTTTCAGACAAAATTAGTATTGTAGCTTTATGTTATTAGAAAAAATTGGAGATATCAAAAAAATTTCCCGCCTAATTTTTAAATATATATAACGCATAGGCTAAAAAGTCCAGGGCATAACAATTAAAAAAATTTGCGCTCAAAATTGGATTTTTTTAAATTATTATTATTATTCACTTTCCAGAGTGGAATCCCCATAATACTTTTTAAGCAATTGCTTAGCTTGATTTTCCCATCAAGAAGCAGTTGAAAATTAAAATACGAAATTGTTTTTCATCCATTGTTGTGGAAATGCCAAAAGTAGGGTTCTTTTAGTACAATAACTCACAAACTCAATAACAGATTGTCATAAATTTTGGAAAATGAATTGAATAAAAAAAATAGTGCCATCTATTTTTGGAACCTGGAACTTTTATCGCATGTGCTATGACAAAAAAATCAAGAAGCAATAGCCATCCTTAAATATTAGTTTATATCGAAAACATTTTGCACAACGACGTTTCATTGTGAGGGGAACAAAAAGGCAGGGAGTACCAGTTAAATTAAAGCATTGATTTTTTAGGGCCACCTTAAATGTTGCCAATGTTCTTACTTATTAATGATTGACAATGCATGCAATGGGTTTGGACATTGCAATTGTCATAATATGTGTTGCATTTACTTTGATAGGAATCCTTAGAAAATTTCATTTAATTACAAGTCGTTATTTTTCTGCAAAAAAGTTTAAACGTGGGATTGCCTCCCTAAAACGACAGGGATACAAATGGGAGACAGTCCATTTTGCTATGACTGTAATTATTCAAATCCACCTTTGCCAACAAAATCAAATTAATTTGATATATATACTTTATTAAACGTTCATTGTATCTTTTGCATGCCTTGATTGGAGCACAAACCCCATTGAAATACAATAGTTTTAGAAAATTTTGTTCATGCAATTTTTGATGGATGGAACATCATTCATGCTTTAAAATGAATTTGAACATAACATAGGTAGGTATGTTATCAGAATACGATAGTAATCCAATACATCAATATGATGATTATACTTGTTACTTACATAATATATAGATAGTAAATGATCTTTTTTTTCGCGGTTATAATCATACAGACAATAGAATGAATTATGTACATAAGGTGCTCAAAGATACATTTTTTGAAACATTTAATATGATACTATGATATTTTTGACTATAGTATTAATGAACCTTAATGTTTATTTTAATTACTTAAAATATCATATCAAATTAAAATTAATTGCATAATATATCGACTTATATTACAATAGATGGTTAATTATTTTAAATCAAAATAATACATCCTTACCCTTCTTTCTTTCTGTATATCTTTCCATCTCTCTGTTTGTATATCTCTCCTTTTCTACCCTCTTCTCCTCTCCCTGTATTTTTTCTTCTACATTCATTCTTTGTTTATATTTCCCTCCATTCAGTCCTTCAGCGTGGGCACCCTCTCCTAGTTACACATAAAATGATAATACTAACATTTGCTAAGCCATTCTGAATACATATCTTTACTGATAAGTTTTTTGTCAGACTGAAAGGAGAAGGCTGACCGAGACATATGGTACACCTAAATTTATTTCCTTGTTAATATCAGCTGCCTTTTTTATGATTTGGAAGGGAGAAAAAGAATTAGGGCGATGAAGCGGAGAACCTTATACATTTTAAATAGAATTAGCGCAGGGAAAATGTTATGATTACATATTTATTTCATTATGTCTTTTTAAATCAATTTACACCAAAAATAAGCGAGAATTCTTCTTTTAGAGGGAAATGTTAACTGATTAAATAATGAAGAAAAAAAGAAGAAAGAACACATGCATCAATTGTTTTTCACTTTTAATCATCATACTTAGTTGTTTCTTTAGATATCTTGTAAGACTTTTAATTTATCATAATTATATTTTACTCTGAATTGGTCAACAATTTTGTAAAAATAAAATATAAAATACATATCTAGTACAAAAGTATCAAATTTCATAGATTTTTCAAGTAACATTTGATTAATAATTCCAATTATAAATAGTGACATGTAATACTTGATAAATGTCATCAATTTTCTATAAACATGTGACATACATATCATGTAGGTATTATTTAATATCAAGTGGGCTAAACTCGTTTTAGTAGAAATAAAAAAATATTCTAAATATAAGTGTTGTTCGACAACATAGGCTTGACATCTGATACAAACAAACTTTATGTATTTATTATATGCTAGGTTGGTACAATATGACATATAAATACCCTCTCTATTATCGAATGATGTACACGTAGTAGTAGTATTTTCACGATAGCATATTTTAGTATTGAACTCCATACTTGAAACTTGAATTGATCACATAATCAAAGACTTGAATGGAGCGACATAGGTCAGTGGATAAGGCACTTGGGATAAGTTATTTTCATGAAATCAATATGTGTATGTTTGATATCCAGTCGCTCCTAGAGAAGGATATACATATACCTTCATACAGTGACAACCTTTTTTTTTTTTTTTTTTTTTTTGGTGGGCCTTGACATTACTTAATATTTTTGAATTTATATATAATTCTATCCAGTGCGGGGCCCCAGTCAAGAGTGGGGCCTGAGGCAAGTACCACACATACAACCACCCTTCGACACGTCCGTGTCATAAATGACGATTAACGATTAACTTTTAAATTAAACCCTAAAATAGAGTAGTAATGAGAAAATATAATATTCAATCAGTAACAATTATATGGGAAACGTCCTGTAACGATTTACGCTCAAAATTTATGGAGAGTCAATTATATATGTACATAAATACATAAAACTCATTTTCTCAACATGAGCATCAATTACAATTTACTCATAATCAAAGTGTACGTCGTACAAAAAACCAAGTAGGGACTATAGAGTATCTCCAAAAGGTTTGAAGGCTATTGACCATACTCGCTCATATTACTGTCCATGTATAATGCACGTCTATATCTTCTTCACCATGAGTTCAAGGATGCAATGAATGACCAGACAGGGATTTAATGTTTTTTATGGATATCTATCCTTCTCACTTAGTTCTGAATCTAAACAAACTCACTATATGATGATAATTATTCTCGTTCATCATATTTATTCGTATAAAAAATAGATTTATTTATTGACTATAATGATTATCAAAGAACTTAATTACGTTTCATTATCTCATCAAACTATGTTGTGATGACGCACCACTCCTTTAAGCATGACTGTATACATAAAAATGCCTATCGGATAATTTATGTAGATACATGTTTACTAATTCGATTACTAACATTCTGTCTTAAAGAAGGGATATGTGTCAAGGGTTGAAATTTAACGTCAGGGGCGCCTGCAGGGGTGGACTGGAGGGGTTGTACACCCTCCAAAAAAATATTTCCTTTTTACTAGAAAATGTAATATTTGATTTTTTTTCCAAAAAAATTATAATATGAAATTTTAGTTTATTTTCCAAAAAAATTATTACACGAAATTTAATTTAATTTTACAAATTTTTTTTCCAAAAAATTAAATATTTTGTGAATATTTGAAATTTAATTTTCCACATTTTTATTCCACAAATTTAATTTTTCACATTTTTTTTCCAAAAATTTAATTTTTCACATTTTTTTTTCCAAAAATTTAATTTTTTACATTTTTTTTTTTCCAAAAATTTAATTTTTCACATTTTTTTTCCAAAAATTTAATATTTTGTGAAGAGCTATGGATTTTTGATATTTAATTGAATATTTCAAATTCAAACGCGAATTGTCTTTGATCCATTGTTTTGGAAATAAAAAAAGTGGTGTAGCACCTAACACAATAACTCACAAACTAAAGAACAGATTGTCATGAAATTTTGGTACTAACTGAAAAATGGGCTGATTTTTATAAAAATAACGCCATCTATGTGTGAAGCCCTCGACTTTTCAGGCCATGTGTTATTGGTTCTATAACCTAAGGCAGACCTTTTAGAATTTGGATACATCCCTCGATTAATCATCTGTGTAAATTATTATAAATTGTGACTTAATTAACATAAGCAAATTTGCAATTTGCTTATGTTAATTGTAATGAGTTAAATTAGCATAAAAAGATTCCGAGCTTGAAACAATGATCTATGAAAGGAATATTAATTGTCATTGTTTAGAAGTGAATTTTATATCGCCCCAAGGATCATGACTATAATCTAAGAGTACAATTTACGTTCATTTTACAATCATTCTTAAAAGTGAAGGTTAATAAGTAGTTTAGATACTTTTTGAAAGTAAAATGTAAATTATAAATCTTCTTAGAATAGATAATGAAGCATTGTCAAAAACCAACGATGGTTCTTATACCAACATAATATCTAATTCTCAGAACTGAGCGTATGGAAATAAAGTCGTTAAAGGAAAAGTATTACTTTTTTTATAAGTTTGTCTATCTTAAAGGTTAGGCTTTCAGAAATATTGTATTTATGCTTACTTATGTAGTTATTCGTGTATTTTGACTTTGTTTAACATACGTAATTTCCCCTTCATTACCTCTGTGAATAGTGTACAATTATTTGGCAAAAATAATTAACTATGACTTAAAAAAAACAATATTTTATGATGAATTTATTGAGCTAAAAATAATACGGACCAGAGATGTAGTTTTCGAGAACGGACTTGGACTTGAATTGGAAGCATAGGAACTCAGAATTGCAGTCATTGGATCTTTGGGATCTGGGTTGTTTTTAAATTGCTCACATTTAACAAAGATAATATTGTGTAAGACATTTTTTCTCGCGTGGATTCCTGTATATTTCATTAGCAATTCAACACGCTAACACAAAAATAAACACTGTTTTTTGTTATTAGCTGTGGATTTTTCAACTTCTTTTGTCATATACAGTTTTTCTGAATGTTGATTGGTTGAATGATAAATTGCTCCTTTTATGCTGTGAACAATAACCAAAAGTTATTGGATGATAATTTTATAGTTGAGAAGAATTGGGTTTATATTTACAAATGACATTTGGAACAATTAATCTTAAATTAAGAACCTCGCAAAAACCTATTCTGTTGGGGCTATAGTAATTTAATAAAGGAGCTTGAAGGGGGGAGTTATAAAATGGATGACGTCATCAGGGTAGCAAATAATATTTTTCCAAAATAATTTTTTTAATATACAAAAAACTGTTTAGATTTCACATTTTTGGGAAGATATTAAATTCCAAAGTTATCAGATTTTAAATCTTTTATACGAAAGACTATACTATGGTTCCGACGCCACAAAAGTGGCTCCATCTAGAGCAAGTTACTTAAACAGAGTAGTCATTATTAATATGTCGTTGTGTATTAAAGTCATTGATTATATAATTAATGAAATAATATAATTAAATTGTTTACATAAAGATAATAATCATTAGTCATCATTATCAGATCGTTCTACACATAAATTGGTGTAGTTGGTAGGATATTGAAGATCGATAGATTGGCGAAAAGATTCAAGAACTTTAATAGAGAAGGTCAAGATGTTTGAAGGAACTCTTTCATCAACGCAAAAAGAAGGATGATCTAACGAGCTCGTGAAGAGTCCACCAGAAGACATGAACAACGCCATGAAAGGGTGGGGGGGGGAAATGTATCAAGCATTTAATCGCAAAAATAATGATGAAATAGAGGAATGATCTTTGGGGGAATAAAGTGTCAGGAAAATAATATTGCCACCTTATCTTGAGCAACACATGGATTATTAAGAATTTGTAAATTGGAAGGCCTTTAGAGATAATTATGTGTTAGGTCTGGTATTTGGAAATCAGAATGAAACAAAAAGAGAGTGGTTTTCAAGTGATTGTGATGTTCTGAAATGCGAAAAGTGATAGAATATGCCAATGTCAATCGATCTGGATGGAGAAAATTTTGTTGAAGAAATCATGAAACTTATGGAAAGGTACCTTAAAACACAAATTAACGTGGCACTGGAACGGGTCATGTTACTGGAAAGAAGCAGAGTGGAGGAGAATGGATAAGTCTTGAAACTCTAATAATATTATCAGTTGAATTGAATCCATCTAATATATGGTGATATGTATGTAGTTTTAACATATATGTAAATATATTACATTTTTTAGCCATCATTAGAGGTATGTTATCCCTTAATTCACCAAGACATAATATGTATGCAATATGCATTTTTCTTATAATAGATCATTACTTAAAAACAAAAAGGTCGATACTTTGTCCTGTAATTCCTTATAAAATAAAGCCTACATTGTTATGTATTTTTTTTTTTTTTTTACAAAATAAATCAACTGCTTTACTTATTATTTATAATGATTCCCTTCAACATTCCATCCTTGGAGATTCCCTAGGTTATAATCAATAGTTCATTCAACCAAGGATTAACGAACATTATTTATGGTATATAATAAAAAAAATACTTTCTTTTTCTAATCACAAAGTGCATGAAAAATAATCTTAAATAGTTAAAATTCCAAGACATTTAAATCTTGAAACAGTTCATGTGGATCCATTCCTTGATTTTATTTTTAAAGTCGATCCTCTTCACATAGTTTGTTTACCAAGTGAGAATTGCATTATAAACAAATATTTTATATATAAATAATATAGATAATTATTTTATCTTTTAATTAAATGTTGCAGCTCTTAACCTTTTATCCTATCATTTTATTTCAGAATTTAAAGGCCCCCCGATTCAATTTTTAGTATAATATTTTTTCAAAACATAATTGACAGTTTCTTTATAAAAATATATAAGTTATGTAATGTGTATATATATTATAGATTATGTGTGTGTTTGTCCTTCATGGGTGCCCACACTATTAGTCTTAGGAGACTGAAATTTTGCATGGGTGCCTCTTTTGAATCTGTTAGGCTAAGAAGGGATACCGATTTTTTTTGTGAGGGGGGTCATTCTATTCATAAGGGTGGCTTATTCTATACCAAGGAGACTGGATAAGGGACTGAGTTATAAATCAAAAAGTGACTGACGGAAAAAGAAATTGGTGCAATAAAATATTCATATGGAATATTGGATTCGTAGATAAAATAAAGTTTGAAGAAATTTGTCTGACAAATCGTTAGCATATAAATTTTCATTTTCAGAACATTTTTCTCTTTTTTTCTTCAAACGTCAATTTTCAATTTCTTAGAAGAAATGGCACAAAACGATTCATTTTGTCCATAAAATTCTACACTATAACATTTATTTTGGAGTATTTTCTATTTACAGAACATTTTGTGACATAATTTTTTCAATATTTGCAAAAAATGAACCAGTTATCGAATTTATTTTTTCTACAACATTATTTTTCACAATTTTTGTTTGTTTTTGCAATGACGAAAAAAATCCTGATAGGTTTGAGTTCCTCTTTACAATGATCTCCTGCAACGAAGGGCTCTAAACATTAAAAGAAATCGCATTGACCATTGTGAGTGTGATTTGCCACCCCCTTCTTGGCCCGATGATTGATAAATAAAAAAAGCCTGGATCAGATATGACTGGATCAGATATGGGCTTGTGGCATTCCTCAATTAATTATCTGGGAACTACATACTGAATGTTAATGACCTCATTGGAAAAAAAAATCCCTGAAGGTAATATAGTCTTACAGCATGATAGAGTTCCTGAACTCACGTCTAAAATCACTCCATTATTCTTGGCAAAAAAAAAAAATCTTGGAGAAAACAAAGTTAAGCCTATATTAGAACATTCTTGACTATTTCTTATGTAGGAATGTTGAGATGAAGGCATGTTAGGTTCAAATATGTACAGTTAAACCTCGATTTAATGGACCCCAATGCAGCAGACTTCGGATGCAACAATCAAATACCGCTACACCAAATTTTGTTTGCTTTGTGGTATGAGAGGTTAACCATCATCGTCGAGGAAATTAACTGAAACGTCGAGTTTTTTCTCGATTACGCCTTCATAATTTGTTGGAATGGGGTTCCCGTTAGATCTGCAATAATAAATTATCACATGCACTTTGCTGATGATGGTCTCCGCTTTAAAAGCCATGGGGAGATTCGGATCCGTGGCCACAACCCAATCAGTTTTTAACGTGGAGACCTGTAAATTTCTTTAATTTTTACTTCCCACATTTGTACCGAAGGTCTTATCTTATCACATTCGTAGAGAATGTGCACTGACGTTTCTATTTTCTTTCTACAGAATGTGCAGTTTATACTCTCATCCTCTTTATTCGATTTATTCGTATAAATTGATAGAGTAGCGATTCTGTGGCGGAGCTATTTTTACTTTGATGAAGTAAAGCAGGGATTTTAAACAGTGCTTATGTAAGGGCATCAAACCTCAGGAAACCTAGTCTGTCCAACTATGTGTATTTTTCTTTAAATGGGCTATTTATATATTATCCAAATTATCGGTTTTATATTAAAAATTCATTTATTAACAATAATTAATGAATATGAAACATTATTACCTATTAGAGCCACTTGTAACACATGCAGAAAACAGACCAATTAGATTCCGATAATAATGTAATGAAAATGAGAATATAATAATTTCAATAAGTAATTATTTGCGTATTTAATAGCTAGATTGCGAGAATAATCGTTAATTATAAGAACTAAATACTACAACATATTCATCATGATCACATTTTTTTAGATCTTTTATATAAAGATAATTAATTATATGGTGAATGCAATAATGAGACATTTTTATGTCTGAGGAGTATTTTACATAAATGTTGCTATTTATTAGAAGTGTGGATTTGAGCAGTGTCGATTTTATGGGGGGCGCTTTAGACGAACGCTGGTTAATAAGAAATTGGGTCCCCTCATATTGTATTCAAACCTCAAAATATATATTTTCTTAAAAAACGTGATTAAACAAATCTCAATATTACTTTAGATACAAAAAAAAACCGTCATTAATTTAATAAAAATTGCCCTTATATATTTAAAAATAGGAAATGCGTAAGTTTTGCACTTTGAATTTATTTTATTAACAAAAACAAGAATCTTAAATTCAACACCCCCATTTAAGCCGCTCATTGCAGTAGCACAACATAAAAAATGACAAAATTAAAACCATTTTTTCTTGTAAAACTAATGAATGTACATAATTATTACTACGCAATATGAAAGTACTTTGACTTAATTTTTATTCCTTCTTAATTAATTTTTTTGAAATTATTTTAATTTACATATTGTCTGAAGAGCGTGGGAAGACGAGGTGTACTTTATCAAAAAAATTTGTCCTTGCAATCAAATACATATATACAATAAAATTTAAAAAATGATTCTTTGTAGTATTTGATACACTGATATACATCTTATTATTTGAAAAATTGATTTATCATGATAATTGCTACTACTATGTTTTCCCTATAGTAATTTCAATTTATAAAATTTTAATTGTTGGAATGATCGGCATTGAACTACTTGATTTCTTGCTATTAAAATTTTATTGAATGTCTTTTATAAGACATATTTACGACCATTACCTTTAAACGAAGTACTAGATGAACTAGATAAACGGTTGGATTTGTCTTTAGATGATAATGATTCGTCAGATCAACATAATAAATCTACTAGAACTCTTAAAAGTATTCATTACGCTTCTTAATGATGAAAATATTACTGATGAGGATTCAGACTAGGAAAATAACGTGAGCTTAGAAACCCTTCCTGCTTCACAGCTCACTGCCTTTGCCTCAGTCGAATTCGTTATGGAACAGGACACAAATAAAATCAATATACATCAAGCTAAAAATGTTTCCAGAATTTGTCTATCTGAAGACATATCAGATAACTCAAAATTGACTTAATTTAATCACAAGTGATCAAATACTGACTCACAAAGAAGTCCTCTTGAAATTTTTGAACTGTTTCTGTCTAAAGAGGCCATCGAACATTTAATCAAAACAACTAGAAACTACGCAATTCAATGAGGTAACCATGGTTTTACAATAAATCCAAGCGAAATGAGATGTTTCTTTGGAATATTGTCAGTGTTACGTCCGTGCCACGTCGCAAACTTCTTTTGGCAATTGCAGACTGATGAACATAATAAACTATTGCAATATCTACGAGGCGAGATCGTTTTGATGAAATTATGAAGTATTTTCATCCAACAGACATCCTATTTCAAACATCAAACGACAAATCTGACTAAGTTCAGCCCTTATTTGACAATTTAAACGCAAAATTTCTCTAAATTGGGAAAAGTGTTAGTCCCAACTAATGTATCAATTGACGAAGCTATAATTCTTTATTTTGGACGTCACCCATCAAAGCAATTCATCAGAGGCAAGCTCATTTGAAGGGGGATACAAGGCTTGGGTTACTGCTGATCCAAAGGGCTACACTTTTGATATGTTATTATAAAAAGGAAAACATGAAACATATAACAAGAGCTACAATGTAATAGTTTAGGAGGAAGAGTTAGTTATTCTTCAAGCTTAGGAAAAAAATTTCAGAAAACATACTCTGACAAAAAGTTTTCATTATATTTTGATAATTTTTTCACTTCGATAACACTTTTGGAAAAAAATCAAAAATATGGGTGGTCACGATGCGAACAATAAGAAAAAATAGAGTAGATAAGTGCCCATTTATCATTGATATGTAGCATCCGAAAAGATAAGAATACAAAATTTCATTCCTAATTCAATTCATTAATACAACTTGAAAATGGGAGGAATGGAAAGAATATATCAATGTATAGACCATGTTTTTTTATTTATGTATGTATGAATAATTCTTGGATATTTGTAAGAGAAGGAGGTTACAATGGCGAGTTATTGTCATTTACACGTCACATGGATAAGGAAATACTAACAAAGAATGACAAAAAATAAAATAATGTCCATAGACCTAGACCAATATTGATGACTCCGAGTGAACTTGAACGATTCCCTTCATACAGCTCATCTTATTAAAAAATCTGATCCTTCATCTCGACGTCACTGCAAGTCTTGTAACAGTCAAAATATATTTGTTAGTCAAAAAAGCAAGATGCATTTGTTCTCAAGAATATCACACAAAATAATTTAAACAATTTCTATTACACTTTTTTTTAATAATTATTATTAAATTTGTTCTTCTATATATATATTTACAAAAGAGAAAAGGATACTATAACTACAAACTCATCAGTCATATGATTATGGTGTCCTTCGTTGCGAGGACGCAACACATAAAAAGATTGATATACCGATGGCTGCGTTCCTGCAACATTTGTTTTTGCTTCACATAATTTGCAATTATATAAATTAGGACTTATTTTTAACATTTTATTATGTATTGATACACTCAAATTTCAGATCAAAATTGAAAAAGAAATACATATATTTCGGCGCAAATGGGTTGAAAAAGAATTACATGCACATTTATTTTTGCATTAGGCCTCAGTATGGAATTCGAAACACCTGGTATAATCTCACATAACTTTGGTCAGGCTCATTTTCATTTTCAAGGGAAGAAAAATAAGCTAAGCTGCATGCATGATTTTTTCAATAATCTGGAATTCCTTGGCTCCACTCATGGTCTAAACGGTCTGAATTTGAGTTGTTATTTTTATAACTTAAGAGTTGAGACTCAACTAGAATAAAGATGAATGATTGAGACTTCACCTGGACATGAATATGTGATTTTAAAATTATTCCTATATCGGGAAGAAAACGTAAATACCCTCACTGATCAGTGACTTCCAATATATAGGTAATCATTCTATGGTACTAAAATTTTTCAGTTCAAGCAAGTTTTTGAACTAGTTCTGAAGTTTATAATATCCAATCTTTCACCCCAAGATCTAATATGGGGAGGAGAGAGTGGGGAAATTGGGGGTTATTTCTATATTAGGGATAAAAATTAACTATTACATTATCGTTGGAAATACTAAGACATTTGTCTCGTCCCTATTTGAAAAAAATACATTTTATAGGGATTTTAGTACATATTACTTCATTTTAATTCAAAGATCAATATTTATCATTGACATCAAGTAATATTCAATGCAAGTGTTAAGTTTTTTTAATTCTGACAGACATTTGATGAAGTTTAATCCATATTTATAGGAAATTTGTCTATTTTACGTAGTAAAAATATCGACATTGTGCCCCAAAGATAACGTCTCCTTGAATAAAGATACAATATATGACGTCAGCCAAACGCTTTGTATATGCATTAACTACTAATAATTCTACTTCCTCTCCTAGTATTATTACTGCATTATCCAGTTAAGCATCTTCTAAACTTTTACTCTTAAACGGATTAGAATATGATGTACTTTTTTGAGTACAAAAATCATTTATTCATGATTCAGTGTATTACTGTGTTTCTAGTAATATGATGTCGTTTTAAATTGTGGCTTAGAATGAATATAATAATTACCAATGAAGATAAATAACTTCTTTTAAGTGCTGTGATTGATTCATCGTATCCAACAAGGACGGAGAACAAGACGAGTTTGAACTTGTGAGAATCCTCGAAGAATCACACCTAAGAATTTAAGTCCATAACAATGTAATTTTAAATTAAATCTTTAAGGAGATGGAAGGTTAGGAAGAGACTGTGTGATAAGCATACCATTAAATAAGAAATAAATATTTTAAAATTCCAATCATGCGATAGAAATCTTTTATTGTTAATAATAGATAGACTTAAGAGGATATACTGAAGTACGCTTCATGGCCCAATCCTTATTTTATGATTTAAAAGTAAGAGTAATTTGTTAACAAACTTATTCAATTTGGTCAATTTGTCTGCATTTCCCATTTCTCTTACTAATTAATCAATCGACTGCTTTGAAATATTTCTATATGAGTCCTACTATCTACTTTTTTCATTTTTAACTGGGCTCCTTTTGCCAGCCAACTTTAATATTATGTAAATTTGAATGTTAAAAGCGTATTTTTTATTCAAAGAATATCTATATTCTTAAATAAATGATTATAAAGATTAAAATATAAAATGTTAGTATTAAATTATGTCTTTGGCACGCTTTTCAAGTTATTTTAGATCTTAAAACAAGGATATGGAATAATATTAATAATAATTTATCCTGAGGTTGAATGAATTATCTGGTTCTCACAATCACTAAGTAATATCAAACCCCTTATTTACCATTTCAGAGGTACAAGAGCTGTTTAAAATGTCATTTGATCAATTTCTGATTGAAGAAATTTGGCTTTTCATATAGTATTATATTCAATGGAAGTTCATATGTGGTGCCCGACTCTATTTTAAGAAAAATCATTCTTGAATACTTTGGTTGATGGGCCACAAATTTCACATTTTTGGATTATTTCTGGAAGTAAACATAAAAAGTGAAGACTAAACTACGGTAATATTTAAGTTTTTTAACCCATATTATGATATATGTTCAATATATAGAACAAATTGAATTGATTATCCTCTTAAATGAATTTTAATTGCTATAGCTTTGATTACATACCGACCCTATGAGGAATTCTCAACAAACAACACATCAAAGTTTAGTTTGTTTAATATTTATCTCATCATTTTTATGACTTTTCATTCATTTTTTGAAGGATTTTTGTCTGTCGATATTTGGAAAATAAATATGCAATTAAAATTCATGATGAGTATTTATTTTTAAAAAATTATTCTTTTCACAGAATATAAAAATTTCTTAAATGCTGATCAATGGAATATACAGAATAATGAGGAACTTCGAATATTATACTGTTTGTTTCTGGAACTTCTTTGAAATAGATAAGTCTTGATTAGTAAAATATCACTTAAACATAATTTTTATAATTGTGAAATTATTCTTTTCTTTCCCTGTAACTTTCTGTTAAATATTTGATGACGAGGTCTGATATTATTCATGTACCTAGTATCTCGTATTAATTTTATAACATGGATTGGAAAAATCTAATCTAATCTGAGCTTAGATAAATTCTCCGGGATATAACTGGTCTGGAGTCAGGTTTTGAAATAAAAAAGAAGATGGAGCTCTTGGCTACTTAGAGGAATTCAATCCAAAAACTTCTTACTTGATATCTATACAGCTATGGAGAACAATTGGAAGCACATCAACCTTCTGCAATTTGTTTGTAGAGGACAGAGATGGTATTTTTGGTTGAACGAATTTAAAATCTACATTTTTTCGTTCTGTGAGTTGTCTCCTGAGCGAAATGTTCTGGGGTTCCTGTGCTGAGACGGGAGTCCAGCAGTTGTTAAAGACCTGGGAACTGGGTGTGATACCCAAGGGAAGTACTTTTATTTCGACCTTCAAAATTATTTTATACACCTTCTCTCCTACTGAGCCTATTTTATTGGAGCAATTCTGGCTCTTGGAATTAAAGCAAAGCATTGGAGAGCTTATCAATATTTAAGTTATCCGCTTGCAAGATCTAAATCAAATCAAACCATACTTATTACAAAATTGTACAAGGATATTAACTTGGTGTATTTTCAATATAATATTCAGTCTTACATAAATATTCAGTATCTACGTTCAAGTTATGTTCCCATTCGTGTCTTACTTTTGAGGATCGTCAACGTATTATGAACAACGGTAGGAATCTCTTTATGTTATTATTCATTTAATTATATTATTTGATTAATTTATTTTTATTTGTGTTGTTTTTTATTGTATGGACTCATTTTCCCTCTTAAATATGATTGATTACTGTGATTCATTTTGAAAAATTCAATCTCAAATGTGTGTAGGTTCATGTTTTATTTATTTTATATTTGCACTATTAATCCCTCAGTCATTTGTTGAAAATATGAGTAATTAATTAAAGAGGAGAAAAGTTAATAAATTAAACACACTTACACGTTATCACGATGAATATGCAACTAAAACCTTCAACCCTTTACTTTCTCCTTCAAGTACTTACTCGTATTAAAATACTTTTAGTAGCGTATTATTCAAGATGTCAAATTTTTATTACTAATATATGCACTCTTGGCATTCCCGTAAATCCTTATACTTTAACCAATATTATTTTCAGTATTTGAAGATGTCTGATGTGTGAAAAGGTTTTGTTTACCCTTATGTTAATTCCTGCTCACGTTATTTCAGAGGCTGTGTAACAGAAATGAGGGGGGAAGAAGAAGTTAATATTACATAGTTTGTCTATAAAAATTAATGTAACTTGTTACTCGCCTCCCAACTTTCAAAAACGAATACATTGCACTTCAACACAAAAAATAGCTTAAATTGTTTTTCTCATAATTACATATGCGAAGATTACATTTGTATTTTTCCACAAATTAATCTGATTAACCATTTGAGTGTATAGTAAATTGCGCTTAACGTAGCCAAAATTGATTGTCACAATAAAATAAGAATTGATGGCTTTTATTTGAGAGACGATATCGGAGCCAATTTAAGTCTTTAAAATCAAGTATAATTCTTGGTTATCTTAAATCATCCCACAAATTTGAATACAAAGCCTATCATTGTCTCAAATAATATGTAGATATAGGCTATAAATAAATTGGAATTTTTCTCGTTTCCTTAATAAGTGTTCAAAATTGCTTTTATGCAAACTCACCTCCAAAATCAATGCCATCCTGGTTATTAACTATGATTACACAGTCAAATCAGGATATATAAGCTATTTGTAAAGAAAATGTATTTTATTAGCTTTTAAAGTAGATATCTTTGGAATGAAGGAAAATTAATCAGTTTTTCTTATTCACAGTTATAAATATTTATACTGAAAAAATCCCTTTAATTAAGGCCCTGTGGTAATATTAAAAATAGTCCATATACTCGTGACAATAATTTATATTAATGTTAATTAAATACGAAGTCGTTTATGGATTAAAAAATTGATTCTTATGATATTTTTTATTTCGTTTAAAAAACAGAGAGTTAATATGTGTACCAAACCAGTACTGCCCTTAACAGTAAATTAGGACACCCTATCAATGTCAAACATAATTGTGAGCATTGTTTAAAAAAAATATTAAAAACAAAAAAAGCCTCAGGCTTAGATTCCATTATGATAATTCTCAATAATGTACTTGATATTATATTTCTAAGAGAGGACATTTCTGTTCTATAATTATTTTTTTAAAGAAGATTGTAATGATCTAGAGAGTCTAGAAATGCTTGGAGCACATAGCTGGTTTATTAGTGTTTGTTTTCAACTAATGTGTTTGTGGTTTTAATTCCTCATTTATGACTACTGTTTATTTCTTATCTCGAGGGAAAAAGTGAAGACAAATAAATTTTAATTGTTTAATTCTTTGACCAATTTCCCATTGGCTCTTAAGGTCGGCGAAGGTGTAAAATAACCTGGTATCACATTTTCCCATGGTCCTAAATCTATACTTATTAAAAGTTGTTTCTCATGACTTGCATAACATTAAGCCTCCCAGCAGGCCTTTTTAACTCTTTGATATCGTCTCATTTCACTATACTTTTGCTCTATAAAAACGTGATGTAGGCTTCTCAACACTAAATTATAATAATTACATTAATTACATCATTATACTATCATATTTCAATTTTGTAGATACTAAGTAACTATTATAATGGAAAGAAAATATATATTTCTCTAATTGTCCTACTTTTCTTGTCCTCAATCGATAAATAACCTTAACAGTTTTTAGGGATTTTTAGTACATATTACTTTGATTTAATATAAATATCAGTGTTTTTCATTAGTATCAAAAAGTATTCAATGGAAATATTTTATTCATAAAGCCATTTTAAGGGAGTTTAATCAAGGATTATTGAATTTTTTTGCATTTTACATATTTTAAATATCAACTTTGAGCCCCCAAGATGGCGTCTTCTTCTTATGAAGTATTTTATGACGTTAGTAAGATCGCTCTATAAAGCGT
Organism: Lepeophtheirus salmonis; assembly: GCF_016086655.4. NCBI lineage: Eukaryota > Metazoa > Arthropoda > Copepoda > Siphonostomatoida > Caligidae > Lepeophtheirus > Lepeophtheirus salmonis. The sequence continues at coordinate 60,533,105 of NC_052135.2, forward strand.
GACAATTCATGATTCATCAAAAGCAAGATATTAATCTTATAGCTATTTTAATTTTTCATGTATTAATATATAATCTGTATTAGTATCATTATTTTTCTCTTCTTAAAAGTGGACTCCACGTGGTCTTTTTATCTATGTAAGCGTTGATTCACCATGTTGCCAGGTGAACAAAAAGGGATAGCATTATTTTCTGAATAGTGAACGTTTAAACCGTTAGATGGTGCTCAAATCAAACATTCGTCAGCACATTTTGAATTATCGCTATAACACAGTCTGAACAAGTCTCATTCAGGGATTCAAATGTTTTTTATTTGAAAAACGTAATTTTGTTTCAAAATCAATGATTTTCATTTTTTCTATGGAGGAAAATCTATTGATTTTCTATATCTTATTTCATTTGACATCTGACAACGAAATGTTAGACTCAGTCCTACTAATATTTTTGTTGAATGAGTTTACAGTATCGCTTCTCGGCCTTTTGGCTAAGATCAAAGTGTAGTATCTGTTCTTATCAGCTTAATATCTGATACGAGGACCATGTGTCCTCTTCGATATTAATCTTATTTCTGTTAGGGGATGGATGTTCCGACGCTTGCGTTGGCTCTATCGTGAGTTGGCCTGGTATTGCAGTACCTCCAGGAATCGGCTCGCCATCCCGAAAAAATTCAATTTCTCTTATATATTTAGAAGTTTGTGCACTTAGAGTATTATTGATATATGATACCTTCTCAAACAGGTAGATTAGTTTATCTCTGATAATGCTGGACATTTCTCTTTCTAGTTTATAAGTTATTAATCTGAACATAGATTTCTAGACCTTATATATCTATACCATAGGGGATGTTTAATATTCCACACCTGATAATTAAATGCGGATTGGTTTATTTGGTCAGAATATAATCACGTGGTTTTCTCAATAGTTAGTTCTTTAGTACGAGGAAACTAGGATATTGAATTGGGGAGCAATTTAGATGTTAAAAAATTAATACTTAAATGTAACAGTTATTCGATTTTCTTCTCTTCCTTTCTTATTTTTCCTCTTTCCCATTCTTTTTAAGTGAGAGGTTTGTTGACGACGATGACTAATAGTACTCCATCTGCATCAAAATAAGTAGTTCTTAATTTAGGGGAGACCGAGACGGTTTCTTACTTTTTTTTTATTATAGCAAAGCTATGTATTTTTTCTTATGTTAACTCATCAATATAATTATGAATTTGGTAATTAATTACTCGAGGAGTTAAGATTTATTTTCATGAGCAAAGATGAAAAAATGAACTGACAATTTGAAGAATGTTAAGCCTAACCGATCATGACGTTTTATCAAAAGAGCTCTGAGCAGCTGTGAGATGATGGAAATAGACATAAAGACTACTCCGTATCTACCAATGATATAGGCAGGAATTACTCCGATGTCGATCATCTATTTTTCTTTAACTTCAATGTTCTTTTTAGCATATTAAATATTAGCCGATTTAGATAAAATATACACCGTTTTGTTCTATAACTTGTTGCCATTTTGAAGGTAATTTCATAATGCCTCTTTCATAGAAACCTGCGTCTTTATTGGCAAAAAACTGGGAGAGTCGATTTTCACAAGCTTTTTTATAGGATAATTTTTCACCAACAAAATGATTCGCCATAGAGAGGAACAGGTTGTAATCACTTGGTGCCAGGTCCGGACTATAAAGTGGGATGCATAAGAACCTCCCAAATAGTATTGTGTAGGTCCTAATTTAGGACCGCTGACCAGTCCGGTCCAGTAAAATCGATCCTTGTGACATCAATGAGGGTGTTTTTCCTTTTTTTATTCCGTTAAATATTAAAATAATTTATATAATTAAGTAACAATAATATAATATGTGCAATAATCTTAATACATATTTCATATACATTATTTGGCTTAATAAACCATCAATATTTTTATGAAAAATTCCAAAGACCAACAGTTAAGGACTGGTCTCAAAGCCTGACGGTCCTACAGAGCGGTTCCGATGATGGACATTCCTAAGACCCGATAGGACCGGTCCTAAGACTGGATTGGGCCGTATAAATAAGGACCAACACAACACTACTCACAACAAAGCTCCCGGAGCTTCCGGCGAGTCGATGTGTGTTGCCTGCAGTTGTATTGATGGTACACAATTTATCTCCTATTGATCTAAGTTGGCTGCTTTTGGACGAGGACTACCTTCAAATGGTTCAACTGTTGACAGTACAACTCCTAATTAAGAGTTTGGCCATACGGGAGCAGCAGATAGACTATTCCCTGCCAATCCCACCAAAAACACAGCAAAATCTTCCTGGCCGTTAATCCTGGCTTGGCCACTGTTTGTACTTGGTCACTGCGATTCGACCACCACTATTTTCGCTTGATGTTGTCGTAAGTGACCCACTTTTCATCGCCAGTCACCATCCACTTCAAAAATCGATTTTGTTGTGATAAGGCAGGGGTTCGCTGATGGATTTTAGGTCCATGAGGTTCTTTTTAGTTTACCCGTATGGTACCCATACATTGAGCTTCTTTTTGAATCCAGCCTTAATTATGTGGTTCCACACGGTTTTTTTTGTGTGCAAAGTTTAGCTCTTGGGCAATTGAAACAGTGCTTACATGATGGTCGACTATGACTATTTCCATAATTTTATAGGTGTTTTCGATAATTGGTCTTCTAGAGCGTATTGCATCTTTGGCATCAAAATGATTGGAACAGTTTCGACGGAACCAAAATTGTGCATGATCGGCTGTTAAATAATACGGACCATAAACATTCTTAATATTTATTAGCCGCTTGGCCTGTGTTTTCACCTTTATGAAGGAAAAAATATAAAATATAGCGGATTTTCTCTTTTAATAGTACTTCTAATTCGAAATTTTATCTTTCTAATGCCATCTGGCTTAACCCGATCAGACTTAAACAACGCGAGATTCAGATTACTAAAGTTATCTTACGGAAAAATAGGGCATTTTATTTTACTAGACCTATTATGTTATATTTTATTAAAATATTGGAAAAGTTTAATTATCTATTAAAAGTTATAGAGAACACTTAAATATTTGATACTTTTTTTTCATGGCTGTTAATATGGTACATGGCGGGACTAATTTTAAATCCTATATTAAGGATTGATACGAGCTTAGTATTTAAGTCAATGCCTATTCTCATGCTTAGTCTGCTAGATGATTAATTCTTCCTACGCTTATAATGGATATATATCCTGTTTTACACATCCATAAATAAATGGATACAAAATAGTGATCATGTATATATTGCCTCATCAAACAATATACTAATGATTGGATGATCCAAAAGAAAAAAAAATCCCCGATTCCAATTCAATTCTAGTAAAAAATTCCCGATGCCGATTCTGATTCAATACTATTTTGCTGTCAAGGGCGTTGATGATTATATATATATATATATTTTAGGGGGGGGAGGGAAGGCTTGGTTCTTCGAAATATTTTGAAAAATAATCCAAAAATAATAATTTCTTTGAAAAAAATTTCAAATATGGAATTTTTTGAGAAAAAAATAATTAAATATATACATTTGGATATTAAATTTTTTTTTTTCACAAATCCACAATTATTCTCATAAAATTAATTTTTTTGGGGGAAAAAAATGAAAAACCCCCACCTTTTCTCAAAAAAATAAATTTTTTCAAAAAGTTAAATCTGTAATGTGATATTAAATATTAGGGGGAAAAAAATCAAAAAACCCCACCTTTTCTCAAAAAAATAAATTTTTTCAAAAAGTTAAATCTGTAATGTGATATTAAATATTAGGGGGGAAAAAATCCGATATTTAAATGTTTGGAGCAAGATTTCAAAAATACATAGTTATTCACAGAAAATTAAATTTTTTTATAAAAAAAGATTTTTTCCTAACTTATTAAAGTAATAAATAGTTAAATCCAAGTAATCAACAATATTAAATAAGAATCTGAATTGCAAATTATACAATATTTTCCTGATTCCGATTCCAAAAAAAACACCCGATTCTCCGATTCTGATTAATCGTCCCATCAATACAATATAAAATTATTTTGTTCCTTACTTTTACTGTACCACTCAACCTTTCCTTCGAAAACAGGAAAAAGCCCCCAAATCTGTTGGTAGTCAGTCAATTCTTTGAACTGTGTAATTATTATTAAACTAGGTGTAGTACCTAACATTACCTGGACTAATTAGGCGTCGGTTAAAACACAAATTATACATAAATAATAAACATAAAAGATAAATCTTTAGCAAATAAACTATCTGTTTTTCATGAGCACACGTAACTAGTCAGTACTTATAGTATTTTTTAGTATCTATTCATATCTGTTCTCTCCTCAAAAATGAAAGTATAACAATAAGAGTTTGTGGGAAAAAAAAAAGTTAATATCATGTGAGGACTAGTGTTTTCTTTAGTCTCTAGAGCGCTCACAAAAACAAAAACAGTATACACTACTTTATACTCTGGATGCTACATGTTCGTTAGATTCGGACGTCTCCTTGAGATTTTGGGATGGAACATCAATCATCCCTGTTAAATAAGTAAACACCATACAAAAATAATTTATATTCCTAAGAAATGAAATGAGACTGTACCAGTTTTTTGAAAAAGGGAGGGATCATGTAAACAAATTCAATATACCTACATCAAAATATCTTAACCATTTCTTCAAATTTTTGCATCCCAATTTTGCTTCTATAGTCTGCTATTAGGTCAAAATTCCTTTTTATAACAATAGATTAGTTATGTTATACAATGTCGACGTATGGGGAAAAAACTTGGAGTGGATGTCTAGGAGTGTCTAAGGATCTCTATAGAAATGCTGGATGCTCATTGTTTAAATGGGGGGGATTCCTCTCGACGTTGAACTTATGACGTAGATAAATTCCTAATCTTTCAAGCAATTTCTATTTTTTCCAATACGATGCTTCCTTTAATCGCAGTATTCACTGGAAAATAAGTCCCCTCAAGATAGGCTTGAAAATCACGGATTGGGTGTTATGTATCAAATAAAAGGAATGTTGGACGGTAATTTATTTATTCATCTAGTTTATGTAAAGTTTCCAACCAATATGTCGATGAGAAGTCTATAAATTTCCATCTGATTTTGGCACCTTCAATTGACTATAAATATTAATTAGTTTCAAATAAAGCTTTAGTTGATTATCTAAATGAAAAAAGCACAGTATTGTTTAAAAGTATCCTTTTTTTGACAATACTGTACTTTGTCATTCTTGAAAATTTTATTCAATTCCCTTTATGTTTAAGAAAGTTCTGTTGTTTTAATGAAATATAATAAAAGTGAGCCTATTAGATCATAGATTTTGCTGTAAGCTATTATAAAAACAATAAGAGATAAAACGATGATATTCCGAAGATAAATGGGTCATAACTTCCTTAATATTGACGGTAGATTTTGGTATCAAAATATTTCTTTTTACCATTAGATAAAACAGTTTAAAAAGGAAAATATTGAAATTGAGATTTTTTGTGAAATACATACAATGCATAGATGAAAATATTACTATAATGGTTTTTTGTAGTAGCAACCTAAATATGACGTTTTATTTTCTTGAGCTGTTATGTTTATTTTTCATTTTTGAGGTGAGAACATATGCGTGTATCAACTATAAACGCCTGCAAGAGTTTTAGCTCATTTTTACATACCAGCGTTTATATTTAATTCAAATCTTAACATATACCGTATATGCGTTTGAATTATGATACAAATCAGAGAGCAATAAGAAAAACAGTGCTCCTTATCCGATACACTTGATTTTAGAGACTTTGATTGGTCTTAATATGGTCTTATAGATAAAGTCCATCCATTTCTCCTTCTTTTATTGAAACAATCCATTTTGTCTACATTTAGTACAATATGCGGCACACCCTAAAGGTGTAATTAGAACACTTATTGATAGAAATGGAGGATAATTTGTCATATAATAATCTAAACTATTTAGCTATTTAATATTTTAGCCAGCTTTTGTGTAGAGGGCCCACATATTTATAAATTGTCTGATAACTTAATTCAAGGGAATAAACAATTTTTTTTTTTTGACTCAATAAAAAAAAAAAAAAATGAAAATTCAAACATTTTTTGGCCCCCGGTGATTGGGAACCCCTCATATGCATGACTTTTGTTTTTATTATTAATGCAGTAATTGGAAATAGTTAAATATACATATTTATTTATTCAAATTTCCCAAAAAAGTAAGTTATAAGTTCATGATGCTGGTTATTGAAAGATTGCGTGCTATAGATGAATTATGCAAATCAAGTTGAGACCAAAAAGCCATAAAAGCAACTCTCATTTACTCTCTTTTTTCCTTTGGAAATCAATACTAAATATGGTTTGAAAATGAGGTTAATTACTCCATGATTATAAAAATATTTTCTTATTTGATTTCACTTGAAAGGAAAGAGAGAACACGCGTTACCTCGCTAACACAATTTATACGGTGTATTTTGTTGTCAGCTGTCAATGTTTCTGCTTCTTTTCTTCTAATCAGTGTTCTGAACGTTTAATTAGTTCTTTTTAAGATGTAAAAAAATATCTACAATTATCTATATTAATAAAGCAAGGTTTGTTTGTGTACAGCGGCGTTGTTAGCTTTCATCAAAAGCTTAGCCCCCCCCAAAAAAATCAATACCGTTATATAAAATGGTTTATTAAATATGTTTATATACAGCGTGAGTCCCTTGTTTAACAACCAACTTTGAGCCCATGTTAAGGTAGGATGTTGTTTGTTGTTTTAAAAAGCTAGCCAGTAGGGTTTGCCGTTATTAAAAAAAAAATAATGCTATCGATCAACGAAGCATTTATTTCACAATTGATGAAAAGGAAGAGTTTCCTTGTTACAATTCTGCTAGTGAAGACAATCTTGACATTGCACACTTCTTAAGTGTGAATAGGTCCTTTTTCTGGAGAGTGAGGATGGAACTGGAATAGCTGGAGGAGATTACAAAATTATATCAAATTATTTTTTTAACTTTGTTGGACACATTCTTTTGCCTCCACGCTCATTGGACTTTTTTGTGTCCAGTGTAGTTGAACTACACAATAACAGATCCTCCTGAAAATACACAATATGGAATCTGTCAGATGAGATTGTCATCAAGAAACACTTCTGTTTTTGAGGTTGTGTCGAGGACGTGATAATATGGAATAATAACAATTTTATTTATTCAGCCTTCATTTGATTAATTTATTATTAAAATTGGATGATAAGTTTAGGGGACAATCGATTGAAAAAATTGTTGGTTTTTAATGACAGCTAAGCTGCACTCCTCCAAAACATCATTCCAATTATCACTAGTTAGCATGCCGATTTTCGAGCAAAACCCCAAGACACCCCTCCTCCAATATAATCCTGCGGACACCCCTGAATTGTTTAAGATAAGTAGCTATATATGAAAGTTTATCTACATAAGACAATATAGACGAAATAAGATATCTCCAGAGTCGAAAAAAAATATTTAAAAAGTCTACAAAGACACTCATATTTGAATAAGGGAAATTTTCGGGATTATTGAGAGAAAATAACTATGTATATTCTATACACAAATATGTGATTTTATGTAATTTAAAAAAAAGAAAAGATATGTAAGTAACGAAAGTATCAAGTTTCGTTGAAGTCAAGCCTAAAAAAAACACCACATTTTCCTCGTTGTGAAAATTGATACTCTTGACGGATTTCCAAGACATCTCAAACTCTTAAAGTGGGTTACCACATCTATCATGCGCGTACGCACAATTTATTACTTAAGACCTTGCATATTATAATCTTCAAACCTCAACACTTCTATCTATCAATATAAAGAAGAAGAAAAAAATTTAATGTTAAATTTCTTGATTTTTTTTCTTCATAAATCTACAGCTGTTCGGAAAAAAAAAAAAATTAATGTTTAAATATAAATTTAAAAAAAAAATGAAATATTAAATTTTCAAGTAAAAAGTAAAAATTTCTTAATTTGAGGGGGGGGGGGAGCTACAGCCCCTCTGATCCACCCCCTGTGGACGCCCTGACTACAAATAGGTAAATCATGATAATTGAAATTTAGGTTTGTGACTTGCAAAGGAAGAACGAATGAATTAACTACATATATAGATAAATTTACAGGGTGGGGATTTTAAATCCGGAAAGTTTATGGATAATTTATATTACAATTTATTTAGCAAAATTTATTCAGCATTTTAAAAATCTTTTGCTCTTACATTTTAGGGTCCATAGTGAAGGCAATCACTCCAACCAACAATCTCCAGCTTCAACCACAGCGTCCAACCGGGCACAGGACTTGATGATGAACTCATGGTCCATGTTGGCCACCGCCTCGAGAACGGAAGCCTGCAAAGAGTCAACAGTGTTACGAGCATGTTTATTATACTCTCTCTCCAAAACACCCTACACGTATTAGTACAAGAGATTCAGTCTAGCGATCTAGGAGGCCATATTTCCTATGCTCATTTTGCTTCAGGACATCTGGAGTGAGTTTTTTGCTCTCACAACACGAGTCTTCCTTCCTGGTGTTCCCGAGACATTAGACTCTTTGGAAGCCTCAGTAACATCTTAAAAAGTTTAATTTGGGTATCTTCGTAAACTCAAAACTCTCATTGGGCGTGCGCCCGGCACCAAGGGACACAATAATGGCCGCACGGCGTTCGTATTCGGAGGACATCCCAAGGATTTTGTATTTTTTAGCTCACTTTTATAAACATAAATCTCAGGGGAGCTAAACTATTCAGATCAAAACTTGTCCGGATTTAAAATCCATACCCTGTATGTACTTGATAATTTTGACATTATATCTGTATATACATAACTAACTGCCTAATTAAAAACCTATACAACATAATTCACTCAAATAATATGTCATATAAATAAATTTATGTATGTATCATTAAACATTCCTTCAGTATCTGACTATTTTCTTTTTCCTCTTAATAAATATAAGGTTAATTATCTTTTTGTCGTAATATGCATTTTTTGCAGCATGCTTTAAGGAAGTGATTTTCCACCTTAACTCTACATTTCAAGGAAATAGCTGAATAAATTAATTTATCCAATCAGCATCCTTATTTTATAAATACAACAAAATAACTAAATATTTATATTATCTAAATTACATTCCTTTCTTTTTATCATTATTTTGTTTGTAAACACGGGTTACCACATCTTTCATGAGTGCACTAGCAATTTATTGGCAAGAACTTGTCATATTATAATTTTCAAACATCTACAATTCGTACTGTCAAAATAAAGAGGTTCTGTGATTTAAAATGTTTCTTGTTAGGGGAAAAGAAAATGCCACGTTAATAATTTACTTTATCCAAAATTTAATTTAGCATTTTTACTCCTACAAACAAGACACTTTTTATAACACAAAACCTTTTTATTGTGATAAGGAGAGTTGTTGAGGTTTGAATATTATAAAGTGCAGTTTTTAGAAATAAATTGTCTATAAACTTATACGTGAAACCGAATGATAGATGTGTTAATCCGCCTTTGCTGCGAAAAGATTTACAAAATGAATTCAATAATTAATGCACAAACATATTATATAAATCAGGGGTCCTCAACCTCTTCTGTGCCACGAACCGGTTTCACTATTAAAAAAATTGCCAGTTGGTATAGCTTATCTAATTATGAAAATCCCTTGTATTTTTGATCAGGCCGTTTTTTTGGAATTGGTAATATGAAGAATGAATTTTCTTTTCCTTTAGCATTTGTCATTATTATTAAATTCCTGAGTAGTTAGCCTCCTTTCCTAAATAGATACAAGTATGCTTCAAACCTGATTAAGCATTCGCGTGTCCCATAAACACGGAGAGTAACCTTGAGGATTTCTTGTGAAGTTATAATTGAAAGTCATTTTTGTACTCAGAGTAGAATTAGGGAATTGCATTTGGATAATTCTAGCAAATCTAGCTGATATAATGAAACGTCATTAGTATTATTCTTCCAACTAAACATTCTTCAAATGGTCAAGTTTACCATGTTGATTTTTTTTGACATGCCCATTTACACTGGATTTTCATCAATGCTTATATCTGTCTTGATCATTAATACCGCAATGGTCTAAGACCATCGACACGGAGAGGGGGCATGTTAACTATATATATAATTATTTTTTTGGATAAAATGTCATAGTTAGAAAAGTTGAATACCCCACATTAATATCCTACCCGCTCTACGCCTATCAAACACTTGTCGACGGCCATGAAATACAAACATCGACATACAAAATTTTTCTTTAGTTAATAAATGAATCATTAATACCATCTTTAAGTGCAAAATTGTTTATGTTTGAATAAAAAATCCTTACTTTCATGATATGTGATGTACCCATATAAAAACAATCTTAAATAAAATCCCAATGTATTTTTTAACTGCCCAATATTTCATTGACATATTTGAATCTAATTATAGGCTTAGTATTCAAATTTGTAGGATGAGTTACGATATTCATGAACTTCAGCTTTAGTTAATTACTTAAATTGGTCCGATATGCCCTGCAGATTGTCATGAAATTTTGACTGCTATCTTTAAAGGTTGGTACAAACTGAAAATGAGGTGAATTAAAATAAATTGTGACATCTATTTGTAAAACCCGAGACTTTTGAGCCCATGTGTTACAAGAAAGAGCGCTCTATAAAGTACACCCTGTATAAACACTCGAGAATATAATCTAAACGACTGAGGGATCTACATTGACTTCATTGCTATGCCTTAGATCAAAAGTGCCTTTATTTGGTTCAAGAATTTATACATTCATACATACACACAGACAAGTCTCCCCTTCCCCCCAAAAAAGTTAATGAAGTGTTTCTCTCTCCCCCAAAAAAAAAAAAAATCTCAGATATAATCCCACCCCTTGCCGATGCCCCTGAAATGCCCCTCATTCCTAAGTACAATGCAAATGAGGTAATGTTAATAAATAAGTAGAATAACTGCACACGAAAAGAATGTGAAACTCATCCGCTCACCGATTCAAGTTGATCCTTCCTACGTTGTGAATTAATTATTAAAAAAAAAAAAAAATAGCTTCTGTAACCTATCATTTGGAAACGGTAAAACTCGCTTAAATTTATTAAAATCTGGGATTCACGTACATATTTTTATCAAAATATTCAATCGGAAACAAACCATCTTTTTTAGAACCCATGAACAACTTTTTGCTCAGAATTTGCGCTTGATGTATTCTTGGTCCAATAAGAGTATGTTTATTTTTGTTCCAGAGTGAGTGGATTTCAAATATATTTTCACCCAAATGGATAGTGATGAAAATTGTGTTATTTTGTGCATGCTAAAAAAAGAAACCGAAAATCGACATGCTAACTAGTGATAATTGGAAGGTTGTTTTGGAGGAGAGCAGCTTAACTGTCATGGCGTTTAATGAGATCAGCTACAATCAGCTGTGACAAGGGAGGAGGGGGAGAAGGAAATAAATAAGGACATAAGCAAAAATTACTCCGATGCCGATCCCAATTCTACTCTTAGTCCAACAAGGCCCACAGGTGGTGGGTTGTAACCCTATCCCCAATTAAGTTAAATTTTGCTTTTTACTAGAAAAGCTATATTTGAAATTTATTTTAATTTTACATTTTTTTTAAACAAATTTTTCATAAAAAAAAAGTTAATTTTACACATTTTTTTCTTAAAAAATTATTTTTCCGTGAATAGCAATGGGGTTTTGAAATTTTCCTCTTAAAAATTTATATTAAAATATATAAAATAAAACTTTATATTTTAAATATCATTTTTAAAATCTTTTTCTACAATTTCTATTCTTTGTGATTTGCTTTGGTGTTATGATTTTTTTTTCAAAGAAAAATAATATCTGAATTAAAAAAAAAATCATATTATAAATTATTTAAAAATAGTTTAATTTTTGGTTTTTTAATAAAATTAAAAAAACAAGTAAAAAAATAAAAATAAATATATATATATATATATGTATATAATTATGCGTACGCCCCTACAAGGACTTACAGTTATAACTCTTTAACAAATTCTTAGGGTTACCCTCCGTCTCTCATGAGCTCACACAAATGTTCCATCAGTTTTTGAATTTAATTAAATGAACTTCACTACTCAGAATGTAAATAATAATGACAAAAGCTAAGGAAATGAAAATTCGTTCTTCAGCTAAAAAAAAATACGCACAATGTATACATGACTACAAATGTGTGTTTATCCAAATTAATCAGCCACGTTCATTAACTGAGTTTTATTCTCCTATATGTATAAACATTTTTATAAAACTCCATCTAATGTATCATTTGACGTTAATAAGTATGAATTGATATACTATGATAAATGAGATCTCATAGAAGTACTTTTATTCTATAACTAAAAAGTGCTAAGCAAAAGTTGTCCTTTTTATCAGATTAATGTACGGTTATAATTCTCCATATTTGATACTGTTAGGAAATATGATTTTTGTTAGAATAAAATATACGTAAACAAAAATGTGACAAAGTCATAAATATCCTTATTTAAGAAGCTTTAATCGACGATCTCAAATGAATAAGACCACCAAAGTGTAGGTTTATTAGTCAATCAATTAAGTACATATCTTCAAACCTGATGTCGCGGTCTCTCCATTTGTGAATTCAGTGAAACGCTCAATCATACAGAAATAACTACATAAATCGTGAGGTTACCTTTATTATATCACGCAACCTTTCATTTAAAAAATGACCCAACCCCCGTTGGTAGTTAGGCAATTTTCCCAGCCTTGGAATTAGTATGAAATAGTTGTAGGTAATGGTTTACAGCTTAAAAATAACTAATTGTAATTCCACCAATCAGCGTTCAGTATACATATAAGAAGAAACTAAGTAAACACTTTTTTTGTTGTTTTACATTAATAATTGGCAATTCTAATTAGATAATTGATATTCAACTCCGATGGCGTCATAAAAAGTTATCCAATCAATATCTTTCTTTTAAATGACGTTAACATTATAAAACACCTTTTATTTAGAGATGAAATAATAATTAGATTATTATCTTGACAAACAAGTTTAATTCGTTCCTTGACGGAGTTTGTAAGTCCAAGCAATTTATCTCTTAAAAAAAAAAGAAGCTCGGAGTGGCTCACGCGTTCTGTCGTCAACATTCGACCAGTTGTGGCACTCGTATCTCAAGTTATTACTCTTTGGGGATTGTTTGGGGTTGAACACTTATGGTAAACTCTTTATAGAACTAATGTTTCCAGGGAAGCTTCAAATTTAATTGTTTCATTTTAGATGTTAGCTTCCTTTTTCTAATTTATTCAATGAATATATATTGTAGATATACATGAGATAATTTTTCTAATAATTTATGCAGTGCTCTAAGCATTGACATAAAATAAAAATTAAATTATTACTTCACCTTCTAATAAAAGTGTGTAAGAAACACAGATTAATTTTAATCTTTCGTCAATGTGTGTGTGTGTATGGCGAGATTACAATTTATGTTTAAGTATATAATAAATTACCTAAATTTCACTTCATTTACTATGTCATCACGGGATTTTGTAAAAGGACAATTTCCCAGGGGAATGAAATACTCGAATAATACTCATAAACTTGGGACGGTAATTTCCATGTATTTCACGACTATGAAATATACAACATAAATTAATGTTGAGCCGTAACCAACTCAATAATATCAATTTTGACCGAATATGTAATTATTGTATTGTGAAGGCCGTAATCACCGGCGTTTCAGGAATAGATATATTTTTCAATAGTAGTATTTATCGGCTTTATTAATGATGCGAGTCACTCCAATCATTCCAATAACAAAACTGTGATTACAACATTGTTTTATCAGTTTATTAGAACTCAACTTTGAGGTACACAGATATGTCGTTTAAAATGTATAGTCGGTTTTGAGATATAACCTAATTTTAATAATGAATTCTGGGATGACTAATTTCTTATTTATTAGTCTATGCATTTTAAGATATTGTGAAGGGAGTTTCACACTATGCTTGTAGGAATGAAAGAAAATAACAATTATACACTTTAATTCATGCTACTAACTAATTATATATGTGGGTTTCTTTAATTATGTTGCATTTGTGGTGCGTCAACATAAATAAAATCTTGAACAGAAATCAAAAAATAATTTAATTGGTACTTTTATTTCATTTTGACCTATTCAAATTACAGGGTGTTCACGATAAATTGGAACTATCTTAAAATTCAACCTGCTTGATAAAAATTGAATTTGGAGTGTATTTGTTAATATTATAAGTTAGACATGATATTAAACAATAAATTTATTTAACATGTCCTCCCTCAGCAGACACCATCTTCTACATCCTGCCCCTAAAGGATTTGCACACCCTGATGACTTCCGCGGAATCGACAGCATTCCACTCCCTCGTAATGGAGCCCTTCAGAGCCGCAATGGTCTTGTGGCTGACCTTGCACACCTCCCTCTCCAACTTCCCCTACCAGTAGTAATCACACGGATTGAGGTCGGGTGAGTTGGAGGGTCAGGTGTTGCGATCCCACAAAGTGATGTCGTGGGAGTTGAAGAGGTTAGTGGTCCTCATGGCGATGTGTGCGGGCGCTGAGTCTTGTTGGAATATGAACTCCCTCCCAGCGACCGTATCCTTCATCCAGGGGATGACGAACTCCTCCATGACTTCGCAGTACCTTATCGCGTTAACCCTTTCCTTGGGATTGAAGAAGAAAGGAGGCATCACCTCACCGGTGCTGCAGATGACACCCAGGGTCATCACGGAGGCCGGAAACTCTGTGGTGAATACCTCTTCTCTCTCCTTGGCATGCCACCTGTTATTCTGGACGTTGTAGCTTCTGTCAACAGTCCAGTTCTTCTCGTCGGAGAAGAAGATGATTCTTCCTCCATGGCTCTTCAGGTCATTGAGGAGACGCTTACCGTTGGTGAGCCTGATGGCCTTCATGGATGCCGTGAGGATGCGTTGTTTGGCCATTCGGAATGACTTGTACCCGAGGTCCTCATTCACAGCCTTGGAGACCAGCTGCTTGCTCACTCCACAGTTCTTGGCCAACCTGGACAAGGAAGTCCCCGGCGAAGCCTTGATGGACTTCCGGAGGCCTTCAAGGAAGCGGGGAGTGCGGATTCGGTCACTTCTCATGTTGTGGGCCTTGCTGCAGACCTTCCCCTCAACCTTCCAGGCATTGATGACTATTGTTTGTTGTCAAAACAATTGTGGTGGAAGTTATAGTGTATTGTTCAAGCAACCTTTTATATTAGTATGATTTAACCCCGAATATCCACATTATGGATCTGGATGAAGTTTAAAGTAGTTCCAATTTATCAATTTAACCCTGTACATGGTTATAATGTATTTATGAGTATTATAACGTTGGGTATTTGAACTTTATAATGTGCTACATAATAGTTCTATTAATAATTTGCATTACAACAGTAAAAAATTAAAGCATTAAAATATGGATTATTTAATTTTTGTATTATAATATTCATTACAAGTACTGTAAATCCTTCATTTAAAATTAGTAATATCATTTTTTGGTTGCAACTTGTACACAATATATACAAACAAGTCAACATTTCATAGACATATTTGGGTCAATTATAGACTTATTATTCAAATTTGTGGGGTGAATTAATATACTTAAGACTGTTAGCTATAGTTAAGAACCTTTATTTGATTTAAGAGACTTATATTGACCCCGATATGGCCTTTCAAATAAAATCTACCAATTTATCTATCTTCCATTGTGACAATTCATTTTTGCTTCTTAACGTGCAGTTTGCGACACACCCTATAGGGGTATCTGCGGGGTGTGGGCTAGAGGGGCTGTAGTCGACCCCCAATTAAGGAATGTTTGCTTTTTACTTGAATTTTTTTTTTTTTCGTGAGAAAAATAAATTATTATTTCAAAAATTTTTAGCAAATACTTTTTGAAATTTTTTATTAAAAAAAATCAATTTTTATAGCTATTTTGTGAATAGCTATGGATTTTTGATATTTTTCTGAAAAAAAAAAAAAATTAATAATAATTTAATAATATAATCCTGCGGACGTCTCTGCCGTAAGGGTTAGCGCAATTTGATAATAGAAGTTGACGATAATTCGTCTCTCAAGAATATAAATCTAATCCTTACTCAGTTTTGAGTTGACGGACCATATTTGTATGTATAGTTAAATATCTTTTTTATCTTCAAGGATCCTTATTTGAGTGTTTGAGTGGATAAATGTACATAAAATGTATTTCATTGTTCAAAAAGTAAATTGGAAATGGGCGAAAGAAATAGGTTTGATATGAAAGTGAATGGAGGAGGGTTAAGATTTTAGTATCCCATGGAAATTGATGTATTTCATTCATCTTTGTTCTTATGAGTACATATGTATAGGGAACTCTTTCAAATCAAATGAAGTCAATCCATCATCATGTCCTCAATATGTCTACGTACAAACATATACATACAACGAACGTTAACTATATTCTGTTGTTTCTCCTTTCGGAGTGAATAAGGAAGTCTTGCAACAACTTGTTACAAAAAAGAAGAATGGATATGTCAAAATTAGAGTTGAGACTCAGTTCAGCATCGATTTTTTTACGGTTCGGTCTTTTTTGGTTCAAACCGAGGTTTCACTTTATGGACCTATTTTGTTCGGTCTGATATATTATGAGAGACCAATTTTTTTTTCCTAGATCAACCCTTATTGATGCTTTTGTTGTGGGTTAAAAATGTAAATCAATATTTATCGGTTCAACTTTATTTACCGATTTTTTTGGACATCACCTTATGGACAAATTTTGTCGGTCTCACTCGATGGATCGATTTTATTCGGTATCATATATTATGTGAGACCAGGGACGTCAGCAGATAGTGGGCTGGACGGACGGGCTGTAACACACCCAAATTAAGGAATTTTTTATTTTTACTAGATTTTTTTTTGGTTATAATAAAAAAATTACAATAAAATAATGGAACAATTTTTTTTAAAAGATTTCTTTTCTTAAAAAAAGTCATTGGGGCAAACTATGTGACAGAGCAAAAAATTTAGTCTTTTGTGAATAAATATGGATTTTTCCAAAAATTTAATATTTTAAATTTCATTTTTGGAATCTTTTTTCCAAAAAATTAATTTTTTTATTAATAGCTATGGATTTTTGAAATTTTTTTTCCAAACAAATAAATATTTTAAAATCTTTATTAACAGCTGTGGATTTTTGAAATTTTTTGTGAATCGTTGTGTAATTTTGAAATTTTTTTGCAAAAAAAATATTTTTCTGTAAATAACAAATTTTTTGCACAAATATAAAAAATTTGAAACTTAATTTTTGAATTTTTTATCCACAAAATTTATTTTTAAGTGAATAGCTATAGATTTTTGAAAAAAAATCGAAAAAATTCAATATTTGAAACTTTATTTTTTAAATTTTTTTGCAAAAATAATAAAATATCTGAAATTTAATTTCTGAGTCTGAATAACTATGAATTTTTGATTTTTTTCTTCAAAAAATCAGAAAACCAAGCACCTCACTCCCCCCAAAAAATGTATAAAATCCTGCAGATGTCCCTGGAGACCTCATTTCTTTTTTTTTCCTTGATCAACCATTATATTAAAAATGTACATGGATGATTAATTTTTGAATAACATTAAAAATCTAATAAGTACTCGATATGTTTTAGAACAAATACTGTATACATATAACATTCAGAGAAATCCATCCATGTATTACAATATTAAATTATAACCATTAAACGAAAATATAGAACAGTTTGAAATTTAAGTATGCTTTTATTTTGACAATTGCTAAGGCTTAAGTTCATTCTTAATAAAAAGTGGACTTCCTTGTTCTCCATGAGTTGGAAGCAAAGGAATATAGAGGGATTCGAAGGAATATATTTTTAAATTGATCATTCATCTCAAGGGATGTTCGAATTCGGAGTTACATTTTCCTCCGAACGATCTCTGTTTAAAGTTTGTATGGCATCATTGTACCCTGTTGACATTTTGAAAAAACACAAATGACTTGATACACTTTTTGTATGTAGAATCGGTTTTAGACCGATCAGCTCGGTACAACAAAAATCATAACCCAACACTACATAGACAACATGTATTTGGTTCATGTCCACTTACCGCCTCTTTCATTATCCATTTTTTAAGCCCCCAATTAAATTCATTCGAAGTCAGAACTGTGGAATTTAATAAGATGAAATGTAAAAAGTGGAGCAAAAAACTTCAAAAACAGTGGAATGTTATCTTTTGTTATAAATATTTTTTTTTCTTTCATTTATGTCAATTAGAGAATTTTTTTTTTTTTTTTTTTTTGAATAAGGGAAAATAAATATTATATTGTTATTTAATTTTTTTTTTTTTTTTTTGTGAATAGTAGGCTTTTATAACTTTCTTTTGTCACCTACAATTTTTAATTCGATGTCGTATTACGAATTATGTGACAAGTATTTCCAAGATATTTCTTTTTCAGAATTTTTAAATAAAAACTCTATTGGCAATCCTTTACAATGTCTTTTAATTAGTGTTGTATCGGTCCTTATTTTTTCGGTGCGGTCCAGTCTTAGGACCGTATATCTTGCAAACAATATTCATGTTTTCATTATATGCAATACTATATACGAACTAAGTATATCTTGTTCATCATTGGTCGCATCGGATCATACGATAAGGTGATGTAAAGGTGTAAGTGTATACTACGATTTGATTATTTGAAAGTACTGTGCTTGGTAAAGTAGGCCGTGAATAATTGTGTGTTCAGTTTGGAAATCTCAAAGGACAAAATTCGTCATATTTTATCTTTTTACTACCTGAAATGGATAAATACGTCGAAAGTGACCAATAAAAAGAAAATGCAATGTATACGGAGTGGATATTTTTTCGTTTCGTGTTGAACAACAGTGGTTCGAGCGATTTTTTATTATTTTTTCCTGGATCAATTCCGCCCCTAACTGTGAACAACTCAACCGTTTGAAGCTAGTTATCGAACACAAGCGTCAAGCATTAGTGAATAGGAGACAACAAGACGTCAAGGCAACGCCAGGTCGCACACATCTCTGATGATGTACTAGAAGCACCGAGAGCTCGGGAAGAAAATACTTATGCATCCACCCTATAGTCCGGATCCGTCACCAAGTTACTACCAACTCTTCCTGTCTATAGCCAACGCACTTGGGGGTACAAGTTTTGCCTCAATAGAGGCCTGTGAAAATTGGTTGTTTTTTGCCAATAGTACAAAAGGCTTCTACGAGAAGGCCATTATGAAGTTGGATTCTTGTTGGCAACAAGTTATCAAACAGAATGGGGTATACTTGGCTGAAATTAAATGACTGTAACACTTACTATAAATCATTGAAATAAAGCAAAAAATATGAAATTACTTTTTTCCAAACCTATAATAATAAAATAATTATCAATAACGTCACGAGTGATCGTTTTACCTTCTTTAAGGACCCGACAAATGGTACTGGACTGGACCACGGTCTTAAATAAGGACCGATACAACACTACTTTTGATACTCTTCCAATATTGGAGGATGCTATTGTTAATGAATAGATGTCGTGATAGTAATTTTTGAAATATAATTTGTTACACCTGTAAATAAACTTAAAACAAATTACTTTTTATGTGGTTGACACAGTTATCTTTAAAATTGGTCCTAATTTGACTCAATTTATGTTTCTTTATCTTTGACTAACCTTTTTGATATCATGGGAGGTAAGACAACATCCATTGCATTTTAATTTTTTGTCATTACACACACGATTACCCTTTAAAGATTTATTGGTCAAAGGGCTTGGTATACTTGTGAGCTGAGTGGAATATTAATTGGATTAATTTCATTCCAATAATATGTTAAAGGGCAACGTTGTTTTCATGGTTTATATATTATACTAGCAGAGGGTGGCTGCCTTGGATGGCTGAATAGAGAGGAATAGAAACAATGAATGAAGGTAGAAGAAAATAGACAATGAGAAGGATTTTAAAAGAGACAAAGGGAGATGAGAAGAAGAGAAAGACAGAGAGAACTATATATATATAGAAAGAGAGAAAGGAAAGGAGGTTTTATGATGGTCAAAAACAGACTTTTAATACCGTGGGAGGCCCTAAAAAATAGTATTGGAACGTGTTGGTTATTCTATACGTCTACTTGATAAATTTCAGACTGATTTGTTCCACTGTTTTGGATTCCATGTCTGATAACACCAAAACAGACTTATGAATATCCTAGCGGTAGTTACCTAAATTGCTCAGAGATAAAAGACGTCGACGACACACAAATTTTGCTTTCATAATTAGAACAACAAATCCTTCGTGTTACACTAACACGTAGCTACTCACTCAATACTGAGAAGTTCTCCCCTCAAGAATATGAGTTGAACTAAACAACTCCGAGATTTAATTAACTGTATATAGTACCCCTGTTCTATCAGGAAGCACGATATACAGTGCACGCTGTGGCTGTTTTTCATACATTCATACAGATAAACTTTGCTTCATTAACATAGATAAAGCATTGATGGTTTCCATGTGTTAACTTAACGTTTCTAATCAATAAAATGAACATATGGAATCTACATATTATTCGCATTTCTAGACAATTACCATTTTTAGAGACCTTCATTCAATGTATTCTAAATATTTCTTACACTGAGTTCCACTTAACTTAAAGCTATATCCAATAATTTATCTAATTAAAATCTGACTTTGCTCAGTGGGATTTAAGTACTTATTGCAACAACTCATGAGGTAAATAGGTAAGTTAATACATTCATATTCTAATTAGCTCAATTTACCATGACTAATAGGGAAGCATTTACTTAAGTACCCGGTTAAGTTATCCTACTTAATATACAACCCTTTTGAAAGAGAGTTACACATAAACTGTACGAAACCCGAGAAGAAGCTGCCTCTGATAGTCTTCGATACATATCTTTAGGAAATGTGAAGGAACATTCGATGTGCCGTATGGGTGGCCCCTATTTTTTTTTTTTTTTTTTTTTTTTGGACAAAAGGACTTTATGGTAAAATATACACGAAAAAATAATTTTTACAAAGTCTTAGACCTCAAAGACTATTTTTTCAGACGTCACAAATAGTGTTATGTCGGTCCTTATTTATTCAGTCTAGTCTGAGGAGCAGTCCTATTGGTCATTAAGAATTGATCCTTAAAACTTTTGCTCAAAATATCGATGCCCATAAGATATATGAGATATCTTTTAATAGCATTGCACACATCTCGAAAAAAAAAAAAAATGTATTCTTTATTATGCAATATATTGGGAACATTTAATTAATTATTTTAATTAGTTGTATAAAAAATTACTTTTGTAGTAGAAGTTACACAACTTGAAAATGTCGCTAAATGAAATTCAGAAATCTTTGTCTCCTACACGTGAAGTCCCATTGTGAAGTCAAGCACTCAAACCAACCACAGCGTCCAACCTGGCACAGACTTTGATGAGGAACTCATGGTCCATGTTGGCCACTGCTTCGAGAACGGAAGCCCAAAAGGATTCAACAATGTTATGTGTACGTTTATTGAACTCTCTCTCGTAGTCCAAGGGGTTCAAATCCAGCTAGCCAGGAGGTCATATTTCATTTGCCCAAAACCTTCAGAAAGTCTTGAGTGCGTTTTTTGCTCTCAAAACGAACATGAGTCCCGACCCGTCAGACTCCTTGAAAGCCTGAGCACAAAAAACTTTGAGGGTGCGCCCGGCACAGAGGCACACAATAATGGCCGCACGATGTTCGTATCTCAAGGATTTTGTATTCTTTCATATACAGTTTTGTTAGCTAAATCTGATGAGTACACTTTCATAAACATAGATCCCAGTACTGTCAAGATATTGAAGTCTAAACTTGTTCCGGATTTAAAATCCCCAGCCTGTATATAACATGCATATACCTATTTATGTGCTCCTTGATTTCTTGAATCCAATAAAATATTTTTGGTTAGTTGTTAACAACTTGAAATAAGTTCTGATATGTGCATGCATTTTCATATTTGGGATGAGTGAAAAGAAAGTGATGCTTGATCATTTTATAGGTGTCAATAATAATAAAAAAACCAACATCGGAGACTTTTGCTACGAGTAGGTATGAGTTGTTGCATTTCCACTGCTCAAAAAATTATGTTTTTTAAGGCTATACAAACCCTCTATTATATTTTGCAATAGGTAATAATGATTTGCTACGGTATTTAAGCCATAAAAAGAAAGTTAACAACACGAAGTCAAGAGGAATAATAATTTTTATACTGAATATGCATATCCCACCTATAAATGTCATATCTTTAAAATAAGGGGTCTTAGTTCACTAAAGTCAACATACATGTAGATATTTTCTTTGTTTTTTGATACGGTATTTCGAATTTAACTTTTTATCAATGAAAAACCATTTTAGAAATGGCATAATATTCAAATTAAAGTTTACATAGATAAGAAATCTATTATAATATGAACCACCCGCGGCCGTTTTTTAACAGCAAACTTTCAGCGCCTGCCATAGCTGTGCAAGTTCAGGTAGGACGTAGTTTGTTGTTTTAGCGGCCAAACAGAAATGTTTGGCGCCAGTTAATGGCATCGATTAATGACGTAATTTTCCATAACCGTGGAAAATTGCAATCCGTGCTGGACGAGACAATGTTGAAATTGCAAACTGCTTAAATCCTTGATTTGCCTTTTGTCTGGAGTTCAGCAAGGAAATGGACCAGTCTCTAGGTGATTATGAATCAACATCAAGTCGTGCTGATCCCAAGATGAGTCCAGACTGCCGGAGGGATAAAGATTTTAATGCAATTAAAAAAAAAAAGTATTTAGATGTTCATCAAGGGCAATGCCAATGAGTACATCAAGGTCCTGGAAGATCATGTCAAGCTCTGGATTGATTAAGTTGCAGCTGACGGGCCATTTGTCTAGCGACAAGACTCTCCCCCATGCTTCATCGCAAAGAAAATGTTGACCTGGTAGTCAGTTTTAAAAAAAAATTTTGGACGCAGTGTTTGGGCTCCAAATTCACCGGACTTCAATCCTATGGACTTCTTTGTGTGGGGTGCAGTTAAGCGACGCACCAATTTTTTCAATTATTTATGTATAATCTTACGGACGCTACTGGCGAAATACAAGAGCTGATTTAAACTCAATAAGTCCACTTTCAGAATATGGGTAAGGGAAAAGAAGCTGAAAAATGCAAGGATGACAATGAAAAAAGCTAAATTTTTATGATATTGGCGACACGCCTTTATCCTTGCAAAATCATATTCACTGAGAGGAGCCTAGGCCTCTCTATAACTTATTCAGTAGTAATATTTATTGGGGTTTTACTGTTTTGTCCTCCATAGTCACTGCAATCCGCTCAACACATAACCAAACTGTCATTACGACAATGCCCATGTCATGTAATAAATGCGTCTCTATTGGGTAAGGATCTTTCAGTACTTATGTGTTTGCCTATTCCGAAATGATTGAGACAGTTCCTTTGAAGGAAAAGGAGAAGAGTTAGCTACAACATTTTACCATCATCGATTTTCTCATACATTTTATGGTGTAAAATCTTTCTATAGTTATTCAAAGATTAAATAGCTAATCCCTACACACCACATTTGCAATGTTTCTCCATTCGTCACTGAAAATGGAGACTCACAATTTTAGTGCGTACTTTTTGATACACTACAATGGTCGTGCAACCATCATTCGATGGGCTGGTGAGATCCAGGACGACACTTTTAAGTTCGAGAAAGGTGTCTCATTAGGACGTACGCGGTAGACAGTAACACACAAAAACAACGCCCAAGTCAAGAAAGACGATGATAAAGTACTTGCAGACTGCAAGAAAGGGGGTGGCCACCCTAAAGAAGAACAAAACTCACCTGAAGGACTTCTGCTCATCTGGAACAACGTACGTCCCCATAAAAACCAGACAGTTCTTAACGCGGAGAAAGGTGGAAACAATCAAACAAAGTCCCTACATCTCTTCATCTCTGTGACAGATTTCTCTTCTGTAAGCTGAAGTACCTGCTTCGGACACACGATTTTGATAGCCATGAATACCTCACTCGCGGCGTTCAGGGGGTGATGAAGTTAGTGAACGAAGATGAGCTCTTCAGGCAGTTGTGAGTGTTGGAGAATCATTGTCACGACGTTATCCGAGCCGGAGGAGACTATGTGACATGCTTCAGTACTTTTTTAAACTTTTGAATGTAATTTCTTGTCTTACTTGGGCAGTCTCAATCATTTCAGGGTCTATATTTATTTAGTAGAAACTCATAATTTTCTGCAATATTAAATGTAATAAAAATGAGAAGCCTCTAAAAATGAAAGAGTTAAATGTCAAATGATTTAAACTCATAGATGCTGCAGTAATTTTACGAGTATATGACAATGAAATGTATAATAATCGATCATTCTACGACGTTCTGCTTCATTTCTCCGAAATGAGAAAAAATAATTTAGAAATCAACGTGATGCGATATTATCATTGCTTTTATGCTCATGCAGTTCATTTATACTGTTGGATCTTTTTATTCATTGTGAAGCCATAGTCTATAGAATATTTCTTGAATTGATATTGACGTAACTGCATAACGTCTAGTGAAATTAAAAGGAAAAAATATCAATCTTATCTTAATGAGTTCGAAATGCCTAGAGTTATTTGCGTTTGCAAATCAGTTTGTTTGTTATAAATTGATTTGTAGGAGATGCTGTTTATTATTAATGAACTTTGTGCATTAAGAGTAGAATCTACACCCTTTTTGATTGGTTGGATCTTTTGTATGAATGTGTTTGTTTATGTATATATACACATTAGAGTGGTTCAAAAATCCAAATTTTGGAAATCGATGATGGGAAGTATTTGGAAATTTATTAAGGACCTTTGCATGCTAAATTTCAGGACAATTGAACATATTTTGGAGTCTCTTCCATTCAGTTGAAACTTTATTTAAAATACATAACCTATGTGTTATATTTAAGTTTAAATATTGGCTGTATCCTCAAAGACGACAAAATGGAAACCAAAATAATTCTTGTATTGGAAATGCTTGTACGCCTGAAGACCCCAACCGAGATTGCAAGTGACCTCAGGATCATCCGGAAGGTCTTGTATAGCATTAAAAAGCCATTTAAAATCCAAGGAACAGTTGGGCAGAAAGTCTGAGTAACGCTGGAAAAGTACTGTAACAACTAAGGCAATGATTATGCGTGTCAAAAACCGCTTTGCTAGAAATCCAGTGTAGACGATTCACAGTATGGCCAAAAAGATGAATTTGAGCATGAGCAAGATTATACTCCAAAGGATCATTAAAGATCCCTTGGGATCAAAATAAAGAGGAAGGAGGACAAAACATCTCATTACGACGGCCACAAGGGAGGAGAGGTTGTCTAGAGCCAAGCATCTTTTGAATGTCTTCAACTACATGTTACCTCCCTGCTCCACTGATCTTAATCCTGTGGATTATTTCATAAAGACATAGTTTAAGGGAACTGCCTAGAGCAAGCCTCACGGGTCTGTGAGATCTTTGTAGTCCAGCATTGAGGCTGAGGGAGGCTAATTTGAATAAAAAATGTCTATTTTAGTAATAATTCACCGGAAATAATCTTAATTTTGTACTCACTGTCTTTTACACAAATTATTTATATACCTTTAAACATCTTTTTTCCTATACTCCGTTGTCAAAATTTGAAAAATTTGATCAAATTCCATCAAAACGATCCACCCTATTTCTAATATAGTATAACCCAATCATACCCAAAATTAATACTTCCAAGAAAGTAACTAACTTCACATAACTAAGGGAGAACACCCAAGTAGAAAAGGCTCCATTAGAGTAATGGGAAGGTGTTACTATAAATTCATTTTATTTATCTATCATTAACTAACTTTCTTTTGTAAAAAGTAATTAAAGCTTCGATTTGTTTCAACATCTTGTTAGCTATAATATATATTATTAAACACACTCTACTTAACTCGTAGGATTGTATTTTTTTTTTACATTAGCCTTTCAACAATTTAAGAATGCGTGCTCCACGTGGGTAAAATAAATATATCACAAATCTGATAGGAGTGACTATAGAGGAATGACCATTAATAGGGCTGTTAATTTCTACTTCTCCAAAAAATATTGGGAGTAGGTGATAACAGCCCTGGTATATGGATATTGGAATCATATCCTTATTTGCCTGCTCCATACGTTTCATACTTGTATTGAACGTTTGCAAGGAAAATAAATATTAAATGGCATGTGAACCCCATTTAAGGGATCTTTAATTGGTCTAACCAAATCTAGCTAAATGTATTAGTAGGTACACAGTGGGAACCAAAACTTTTAGTAAAAGTACACAATTACAAAAAACGTGATTTTTATAGAATCAAGAAAAGGCAACTCAAAACAAATTTATAATATGTTCAAATACTATATTTAGCATTATTTCTTATTCAATATGTCCTCATTCACATGAAATAACTTCCTTGACAGTCCGGAGAACAGATTAGTAGCTCTTGACGATGAAGGCCGTGTTCATAGCGTACCATGCTGTCATGAAGGTACTACAAAGCGAATCGAAATTTCGATAAGATTTGCGGCAGATATTATTTTCCAAGCCGTCTCAAACTGCAAAGAGGATTGAGGTCAGTGCTGGAAGAGGGTCACATGGAGCCAGGCCAAAAGTCAGCCATATTGTTGCTGCATAAGTTTTGGTTCTTCGCAGGTGTTTTGCATGTAGCATTGGGCATGTATAAGGGGTGCATTATATATAGTGTTCCCTGATGTATACCATATAAAGAAAAAAAGTGAGTATAGTATACACGGAGCGCTATATAATATTGTTCGCTGGTGTATATCATTTTTAATATACATTTACAATATATGTTACGAGTTGTATATAGTATGATAGGCTGGTATGTAAAAATGAATGAAATTTTGCAAGCTTTTAGTTCAACTCATATGAAAAAAAAGAAAAAAAGGGAAGTACATTATATAAAATTAAAAAAAAAAATGCATGTGACTTTAGGTGAGGCTTAGCACGTAGTGGCTAATGAAATAATACAAAGAAAATACTGAAGCAGTCATTATTATTTCGTTATTCTTGAGTAGAGAGTGCCTAAGTCTGAGTAGCTACGTGGTAGTGTGCTTATGAAAAACAGAGAGTCACACCAAAGATTTGTGAGGGAATTAATATTCTTCAAATAAGAAAAACAAAGTTTCTCTGTTCGTCGACACCTAATAAGTCTGGGCAATGCTGTGCAGTAGTTATAAATAAACAATAATAAGTTGTGTATAAAAAAAGGAAGATTATAAATGACTTGGCGGCTGAAAGATATTTGGGCCGCATTTTTAATATTGAATGCCTTGGTTCTCGTAATTCCCACGTCACTGAGTTGGTAAATATGCAACAACTACTTACTTTAGAAGAATATGTTTAATCTATTAAGCAATTGACATATTTATATCCAACTTATTCAGGATCCTGTATTAAGTTTGCCAAAGTTACTTTTCAGTAAAAGCTCGCCTAATAGACTACTTCATATTTATGGCTCTACACTTTTAAGATGCAAGTCACACCCAAGCCGAGGGTAATTTGTATAGTCTTTAATACAATTAGAGGCGTACATTTATTAGAGCAACATGTTTATTGTCCTTAATAAACCTCAATATTGCCTATAATTATTATTTAGGCCATTGTTAAAAAAAATGAATTACTCTAGCAAGGTGTGGCTCCTACTCCATTTTTTTTCTCCAAAAATATTAATTACATAATTAATATTTTTTTTTTTATTTAGAAAAATATACACAATAGATGATTTTTGAGTTGGTAGGTAATTGCTACTAGGGTATGTAATTGTCTTACTCATTCTACGTTGGAATAGGTAAATATTAGCGTTGGACTCGAATCAAAAAGCTCGAGTTTGAGTGAATGTGTTTTTTTATAGTTCCCATCAAATAATACTAGAAGATTGGCGCATCATTACTCGAATGCAAAACGCCTGCGAGATTTCATTAATTTGATTACAATGTAATTTCATAGGTTAAAAATGACTGAACGGATTACATACAGAAATATAAATTTTATTTTATTAATATACGAGAGTGGTCTAAAAAGTTTTCGACCTCAACGTGAAGATGGCAGCAATCGTAAATAAAAGCTCTTTGCATCTATTTAGCATTTGTTAACAGTTACTCAGCAAAGTTTCAGCCATTTTGGACTAGTGGATGTTATGTAACAGTCGTTTAAGTGTTGATGTGAGGATGTGAGTGTTTTTGTAAAAATGGACAAAATCGAGTATCAACATAGTCGCCTTGTAACTCTACATACTTCCCCCCAGCGATGCTCCATTATCTGTAAGTAAATCGGCGTTTTTTCTAATAAATAATTGTTCATAAAGGTTCACCTCTGAATATGACAAAAATCTTTTCACAAAAACACTCACATTAACTAACTCAAATATCTGCTACATAAAAACTGCGCGTCCAAGATGGTTGAAACTTTGGTGAGTAACTGTAAACAGATGCTAGATAGATGTGACTAGCTTTTATTTACGAATTCCTTTATGAAATCAATAAGTTTACTATTGTTTCTTATGCCATAAATTCATAAGCGAGCATTGCTCTGTGAATAATAAAATGCACACATAATCTAAGCCGAGTTAATAAATAAACTGGACAATATTCAATTTTTTGTTCTATTTACTTTGTTAAGTTGCGTAAAAAAATAAAATAATATATTTTAAAGTAATAAAACATTTACTTTTATGAGTAACGAATGACTTTTGCTCTTGATTCAAGGCTAACAATATGTATATATGTAATTACGAGTAATTTATTACTTCTTGATAAATTTCACAATTCCAAATTTTTTATTATTAATAAGTCATATTTGCCAGAGTTGAGGCACTTGTAAGTGGTGTGGTATTTGTGCAGCCTACACTAGCTCTACTTTTGAAGTTGAATATAAAATGCAATTTGTACTAAACATGGAGAACAACAGCTCCCTAAAATGATGATGATCATCATAACTCAAAAATATTTCGTAGAATTATTAATTCCCTCTAAATTGACCACGTGGATATTTTCTTACATAATTTTAAAAGCTTCCCCCATCCCCCACACCGTTTTTTTGTTCATTCCTTCACAAAAATCACGTATTTCATTTGTAGCCCTCCATTTTCTAAACATTTGTACTTCAGCTGGCACATACATTTTTTTGCTATATTTTTCCTTTTCAATTCCTTTCTCATTGCTTTTCAATCAATGGTCCGAGGTCCTGCTTCCTTGAGGAAAGAAAAAAAATTGAGAATAATCCCGACCCACCGATGAATGAGATCGCTGACATAATTGATTTAGAGTCCCGTTCAACTGTCCATCGTGTCATTAATGAACACCTATGGTACTACAGCTATTCACATTGCAAAGGACATCATTTAACCCCGTCAAACAGAGACAAGAGCTACAACAGAATCTTCCCGTGAAATATCTTATCTGGTTCTTCTTAGATGAATTTTTTTTTTCTGTCAAACCCGGAAGCATAACTCGAGAAATATTATATGTTCGACAAAAGTTCCTTATAACGCCCATAGAATTGTGAAGGCAAATTATCCATAGCAAGTTATGGTTCATGGCATTGTTAGCCGCACTTTATTTTCAAGCAGAACCTGAAGGTCAGTATTATGCGCATCAAAGTCTCTCCCTGGATCTGCAGCACCATGAAAGACCGTTTCTGGGGATGTCATACACCTGTGGTTGAATCTAACGGTAATTTTATTGATTTAATGTCAAATTCATGTTATAATGTGGATTTTTTTGAAAATATTAGAATTGGTTTTTTTTTCTCGGCTTGCAAACGTTTAGATGACACACTTTACATTAAATAAACATTACATTTTAAAAGTCAATTTTTGGTTGCATTAAATTTTTTACAAATATTTTTTGTATGTATACTTCGGACATAATATAAATACTGGTACAGCAACTTTTTATTTGAGAAATTGCAGTTTCCTTTATTCGGATTTGATTGTATAATATATATATATATATTGAAATTGTACATATTTATCAGCTAAGATACTTCGTTATTCACAAACAAATTCAATTATTGGTATAAATATATATTTTTGGAGCCCTTCAAAGTTATTTGAGTGTATATAACTGTAATTTAATTTATTTGTGGATAATTATCCACCTAAAAAAATGTAAGTTATACCTCATTTCTTCTACTCTTAATTGTGTGTTTCTTCCTTTTTCCCACAATCCTGATTGGTATCTTCATGTGAAAAATATATTTATTCCTTTATGTATGTACCACTCTTTGAATCTATATTTTGCTCAATAATGACAGTATATGTATGTACGTACAGTAGGGATGTATCGAATATCTAAAAATGCAAATACTAAAAAGTTATAAATTTTCGGATGTGATTACTCCACATATAGTGATGTAAACAATCCGGATTTTATGCAGCCCAAGCTTTCCGCTTCGTAAGCATATTTACTCTCT
The DNA here is from genome assembly GCF_016086655.4 of Lepeophtheirus salmonis. Lineage (NCBI taxonomy): Eukaryota > Metazoa > Arthropoda > Copepoda > Siphonostomatoida > Caligidae > Lepeophtheirus > Lepeophtheirus salmonis. The sequence continues at coordinate 60,563,573 of NC_052135.2, forward strand.
GGATAATCACGCAAACATTCTATTCCCACATGAGGGAATATAAAAGGAGGAATTGGTTGAAAAAAAAGACAATATCATTTTTTAATCAATTCCTTCGAGAGGGGAAATAAAGTAAAACAAGCTTAGCTGTATCCTTAATAATTCCATGTGCCTAGAATTCTATGCCCAAGCAAATAATAATATGTAATCGCTATTATTTGAATGTGGAAAGCGAAACTGTTCCTAATTCAAAAATACCGGTAAAGATTAGACATTTGAAGACCCGAATGCTTCCCAAAGTCACTTATTCCATCTCCTAATCAGGATAAGTAGTTGGAAGAATTGCCTATCTACTATCTATTTTCTGGCCTTATTTCTTCTTCTGTGTCAAATGTTACTATAACAAGAATTCTAATAATAAATAATAATTATACACTAATGTTAATAATATTGGGTTACTCTTTGTTTCGGCATCAGTAAATAAGGTCCAAATTTAGGCTAAAATGCATAAAACAAATAAAAAAAACTTATAACTCTAATTTTGATTTGGGATCTGGATCCGAAGGTTTGGGTATCCTAAATTTACTAAAATATTTACTTGTAAAAATCCGAACCGACGCGGATCCGAGAAAATGTTTATCCGTACTCTCACTAACTTAGTGTGGAAATAGCTATGCTCAATAAACACTATTAAGAAGAATTGTTTAATCTATGACGTCGTTATTAACCAATAGTGAGCAATTTCCGGAGACATGTAGGATTGGGGAGACACCTCCAAAAATATGTCTGGTCACTCCACTATTATTTAATATAAATTATGGAATAATAAATAAAACCTCTATTTTAAAATCGCAAGGCCAAATTTTTACCCAGCTTTTCAACATAATTGCCTAGCCCAAGCTTTTGAAGAATGCTAACTAGCTTTCCATGTCTAAATATAAAATAAAAATAAAATACTAAGGAATTAACTATGACCTTAATTGATTGTTATATATGTTAAAATTCGAACTTCAACTTTGAGTAACACTAGGATTATTACCTTTTCAATGTTAGTTCATACGTCGATATTGGTAAAGTGGTTGAGGAGATATGGGATTTTAAAATTTGGGGTCCAGGTCAAATTTGTCGAAAAAGTCAAAAATTCAAAAAATCATATCTCATAAACCATGCATTCAAATGAGATACAATTCCACAGGAGTTAGTTTCTACCCACAGGCATCAATTGTGACAAGTTTCATCACAATCAGAGAGGGTAGGATTACATCCCTTTGGTGAACTGAGGTGGAATGACCCCTGTCTCCCAGAAAAGTGTAATAATTTCACTGTTATAACTAATAGATATATTATAATTGAGAGTATTATGACTAGAGATGTTTTTTTAAAGAACGTGAGGAGAAGGAGAAAGCGATACATTTGGTACTACTGAATAAAGACCTACGTTAATATCAGCTGCTTGTTATATAATTTTGAAGGAGAAAATGAATTACTACTCTACAGAGTAGAACCTTCTACATTTGAATTAACATTAGTGCAGGACAAATATTATAATTATATTGGAATTTATATTATTATGCATTTTTAAATGAATTTACACGAAAGACAGGCGAGAATGCTTTTTACCTCGGAGGAAGAAGTTAACACCACGACGACCTATTAAATAATGAACAAAAAAGAAAAAAGAGCACACGTATCAACCGCTTTTCCTTTTCTAATTACTATATCTAGTGTTTTCTTTACACACATCCCTTCTTTAATTTTGAGAAATAGGGAGAAAGGTCTGACGCTGAGCTGAGGAAAGGAGTAAAATTTAATTTATTCAATCCTTCGTTAATAACGAATCTGAAGTGGGTTCCCATTGGTCATTTTGTGGAAGAATTAAATATGTTAACTTATGAAGAACATTTTTCTGGTCTTCTTACTTATAATCTTGATGTTGATCCTTAGAAAATTGGGAAATATAGTGGATTCAAATTCTTCCTCGATCTCACCAAATTTTGTAACACATAATAATTACTAATGATAAACACGGACTTATCAAAGCCCTCAATCAAACACTATAAGAAACCAAAACAGCAATCGACAATAATGTACTTTAGGCTTAAGTTTGTAGAAATGAAACGAAAAAGGGGAAAACTGCAAAATTCTTCTTTTAGTTAGTTATAGTTTTGGATAAAAATATTACCCTGCACGAATATCGTGGGGAACCTCAAACCCTGTTCGCTCTCAGTTACTACATATTTCATTTTTTTTAAGATAAAGAATATTTTACTTTTTTTTATAATTTTTTTTCTTCTTAATAGGTGGTCCAGGACTCAAAAGTGGGTCACATATCTCTTGTAAGTTGATAGTATAGAGTTGATAAAAAATATAAATATAATGTCTTATTTTTCCCCTTTTGCTGAATATTTCAAGGTCTAAGATAAAAAAAAAATGCATTAATTCTGTCGCAAAATAGTTATCCTATGGCTGAGATTAATTCTATCCTATGACTGTATTACAACTAACTTAGATTCTTGAAGGGTATATATCAAATTCTATACTTATATGACTCTTAAAGTTGTATTACAATCATTGTAAGGTCCTTTTGTATATTTAAAATTGTATATATATGCTAATAATATAAATTTAAAATTATTTTATGCGTGATGTTTTATGCTCTAATCACTTAAAAAAATAGATTTGTTACAAACTCTATATAAAATTCATACATAAATGGTTTAGGAATATGAAGTTGTAGAAATTCATTACCCTTATTGGCATATGTAAACTGCTCGCAAACTATTCAGCTAAGATCTGTGAACTGTTAAGTTAGGATCTGTCATATCCTACTAGCTCTTGTATAGACCTGAAGAAGAGATAAATTTTTACCCAGTTTTTTTATATTCTCGACTTCAAATCCACAATATTTATGGCCGAGTACTGAGTATGTATGTACTGTGTGTGTTGCAAGAACTAAGCTTTATTATGATTAGATACTTAGTATAATGACAAAATAATAATGTCATGATTCTAGTTGCACATAACGATATAAATGGATTGATATGCTTTGTGCATAGACAAAAAAAAAGGTTGCATATTTATGTATATATATATATATTATATACAAGTGCATTCAGGGTGGTCCAGAATTAAAGTTCTAGTCAAAAACTAAATAACTCACAGATTATGGCTTCTATTAGAATACTTTTTTATAGACCTAATATTCTCCGACAATTGACCAATATCTCATTGAATGTATTTGCCTCACGTCGAAAAAAAAGCTTGGTGCTGAAGCCTTATTACGGACTTCCGATTGTACTTACACCGTCTACCCTAAATTTTGCCACCACGGCTGTCATCAGAGAGTACTTCCTGAGCTTGGAAACTGCATTGGCCTCCCCCCTCGGCCATAAGCAGCATTTTAAAGTCAACAGGGTTATTATCAGGTGAAGAAGGAGTCCAAAAGTTCTCAAAATGGTCTTTGTACCAATCTTGAGCTGTATTTGCAGTGTAGGAAAACAAATTATTAGTAGCTATAAAAGTCTACGAAATTTTGGTAAAACAGGATCCTGGAATACTAAGAATGAAACTCAAATGTAGACTCAACCTGCTATAAGTAGATAGAGAGTACAGGAAACGTGATATTCTTAATTAAATTACGTTAAAGTTAATTATGGACCACCCTGTAGAAAGATCGAAGAGAACCCTTTCTTAAATGCAAAGTGTCAGTTGGTGGAAACACAGGTTTGTATGTACAATACTGTGCAAATATATGTATAACATACTATTTGCTCCTCTTCTTATTTGCACACGCAATTTTTTCGCACTTTTTATTGTTACGCAAATTCGGTTATCTTTTTTCGTTAAGGTTAAAAAGACTTCAAAGAAGAAATAAGGGGAGAGATTTCTCTTGCACGATTCTCTATTGAAATATATGTGTGTATTGTCTACCTCTCTGCGTATAATATGTATCGTTCAAACTAATTCATCATTAAACAAAGAGCTGTTCATCTTACATATTGTTATTGTGTATATGTATTTGAATTTGTTCCATCAATGAATATCGAAAAGGCTTTTTATCTTGTTTTCACGACTTCAATGTGGGGGATCATAAGGAGATCTGAGACGGGAGCAGTTCTACTGTGATAAAGATCCGGATATTACTACTACCTGTGTCTAATAATCTAGATTTTTTGGAGAGTCGCCGCCCAAGTGTCTGGCTCTGTATACAATTTACAAAATATGCTATAAATATTTATATACCGAGTGGTCGATATAAATCTAAACACTTTGAATTTTAAACTTCAACAAGATATAATTTATTAATTAACAATAGAAATCCAACAAAATTAATGCTATAGATAGATGTTTGTCTGGCGTCTCTTAATCATTAATATAACCACTCTTTGCGGTAATTATGGCTTCCAGGCGGTGACTGAATGCATTGACCACTGTAGATGTAGTATTCTCTCATAGTGTCCCAGTACTGGCTGACCTTGGCTCTGACAGTCTCGGTGTTTGGATGAAGGATGTCGGATTGAGTAAGTTGCAGCTGGGTTGCCGTTCGTCTGGCAACAAGACTCTATTCCATGCCAAACTGCAAAGAAAACGTGTAGTGAATAGTCATTTTTTTTTTACTTTGTTGGAAATCCTCCAAGCTCCGTGGACCTTAACCCCATAGACGTCTTTGTGTGGAGTGCAGGGGAGCGACACACCAACAGGTCATCCTGCAACACAAAATCTGAGCTGATGTTTAGGATTCGGGAGACATGTCAAATATTAGACTCTCATCAAAACCTGCTCCCGTTTCCATGGTTGAGTTGAGGCTGTTATTGACACCAAAGGCGAAAATATTGAATAATAATATTTTTTCACATTTGACATTGGTTTTTATTAAAATCAGAGGATTAATAATACGACAATCCTATTATTAAATTAAATTCTAGTTGCTTATTAAATAGAGGTACCACGCTATACATATATCTAGGTATACAATACATATATAGAGAAATGTAATAGTTTGTCATAAAATGGCATTTACTTTTTGGAACGGTTGAATGCAAAAATATATATATGAAATTAAAAGTCACTGACAGAATGGCTTGGTTCATTCTAGTTAATATTTGTCTACGCACATTAATAGGGAATAAAAATGGAGAAAGTTATTAGTTCATATCATTAACTACTCTCAATACATGAAGAAAAACAATCATTGCGCAATTAAATCTTTAATACCTTCAACAAATCTTTCATGTCAGGATATAAATTTAATTTTTGACAAAGTTTGATTTATATTGATGAATGCTTTAAAACATCCATTGTCTGTAAATAAAAAAAATTAATCATCGTTAAAACTTTAACTATCTTTAATGCTCAAGAATAGTTTGCCAGTATTATTACATAATTAAAGTATTTATTATTCTTATAAAAGTTTTGGAATATTGATTGATGATGTTGCCACTGCTTGACATTTATAATATAAGCTGGCTAAGCAAAGATTTTTCTATAAGTAGGGATTAGTTTTTTGGAAAGTCCAATGCGAAGGCAAAAGCGAGACCTCCGGTAATACTTACCTAAGACCCTTGTTATAATATCAGTTTCCTGTTGTATAATTTTAGGGTGAGAAAATTAATTACTCCTATAAAGAAGATAACCTTCTACATTTAAAATAGCATTAGTGTAGGAATCCATATACAAATATGTATATTGATTTTATAAAGCATTTAAAAAAAATGCATATACCAAAGATTGGCGATAATTCTTCTTTCAGAGGGAGATGTTAACACCGCGGTGACCTATTAAATAATGAACAAAGAAAGAGCGCACGCGGAAAGCGTTTTTCCTTTTCTAATCGCGAGACTAAAATTTTCCTGAAAATACTGTCTGTTGGTATTATGCATTTGAGTAGTGAGGAACGTGGATTTGCTGTCGAAAATAAATATTGCAAAAAATGTTTCGACATAATATTTTATTAAAATACACCAACCATAATTTAGTTCTTGAGTTTTAATTGGTTCAATTTTTGAAAATAAGTTAATTAAAATTAAATTAACCAATTTTTTCATATTCATTTTCATAATTTCAAAAATTATTTTATCACAAATTACTCCACGGTTAATAATACTGGAGAACTAAAATTAGTGTCAGTAGATTGTGTGTAATTCTAAATTGGTGTGATTTGTCCAAATCAAGTAATTGAAACTTGATTTATTTCGGAAAAGGATTTTGAAGAATTTGGGTAATATTCAATATTTAATTGTCTAATAATCTACAATTATAAAATAAGATATGTTCCCAATTTTTTTTCTTTTTGTAACAAATTACACTCTCTTTAAAACCTGGAAAAAGGAAAATTATTTTGCTGTACCCTATATAAAGGGATTTTGATTTCATATGTCTATTATTGATGAATAGGTCTTTGATATATAAAGAAGAATTTAATAAAATGATTAACCTTAGTGTTGTAAAGGTAAAATTTGATTTAGCTTGAGGTACATCCCTTTATAATAAAAAAAGATCGGTTCAAAAGGGAGAAAAATAGACAAAGGAGAAATTGGGTATGAGAAGAAGAGTCCTCCTATAGATTGCTCAATGATTTCATACAAAAACAACTTAATTAACAAAATTTATACAATGGGTAACCTCCTTTGTGGTTAAATACTTTAAGGTAAAAAAAATACCTACGTACTATGATTTAAAGCATCAGGAAAGTTAATTAAAACTTGCAAAAAAATGTAAAATATAAAAATTAGTTCCCATTCCTGAGAGTCGGAAAAGGAAAGAAGTAGTTGAGAAATCTAGGAATTTGCACCGATTATATCTTATCGTCATAAACGTAATTCTTTGTGTATCGTCTCACTTTTTCTTTAAAATTAGACGCATGTGTGTAATAATTAATGTTATAGAAACTTTTGAAAGTGACATCACCCTTTTGATATATAAAATTCAAATGACAATTAAAAGGAACCGACCTATATACCTATATGAAATCTCACCACATTTACATAGTTCTAGCTAAAAAGTAGTGTTAGGATTTGGTCTGAGACGGTCTGATTTTAAGTGTACCAAACTAATTTAGAGGTATGGTTTACAAGTTTCCCCTCAAGTCATATTTTCTGTTTTTATCTCGAAAGTGAGAGAGCGACTGGTATGGCAAATAATATTTTTTTCGGTTCGATCTTGTAGAATTCTTTCAGGAAACCAATATTTCGATTTGAGAATAATTTTTCATCATATTAGTTTGAACCTTTTCTTTCCACTTGTGAGAGATTTTGACTTGATAAAGGGGTTTTGACTATTTTTTAGATGTTTTGGAATTTTTGCATAAAATATTTATTTAGATATGAAATAAAAAATATCATTTAAATACTTTTTTTTATTCATTTCTCCAAAGTTAAAGGCATTGACCGTAAAGTGAAATATACTCATTCTGATAAAATCTTCATAATTAAAATAAGGAATGAGACTTTTGAAAGTCTGACTCCTAACAACCATTGATTCATGTCTAAATACAGACTCAAGATAGATAATCTCATGTTAAAAAAAATGAGTAATTATTTGTATTTTTTACTTTTCGGAGGGAAAAAAATGCATAAATGATTAATTCGTTTTAACAGTTAAGTCTATTATACCTATATATATTTTATTTTGTGAAAATTATTGCATCAAATTCTCTTAAAATAACTCACTTAATGAAAGGCAATGAGCCCGTAGGAAACCTTGAAGTACAAATTATTTGTCGTATTTAGGCCCTTTTTGTGCGTTATTTTCATTCAAGTAATGGAATATTTCATGGTTCTTGGTATTTTCTGTCCATTTAAATAGCATATGGCCCCAATCTGCTAGATAGAATATATATTAGAAATCAATTCAGAAAAGGTGTTACTATTTCAAAAAGTACAATTGTGATGAGCTTTACCAAAAAATCTTAAATAAAACAAGAAAAAGAAAAATACGTAATTAAAAACCAATATTTCATTGACATAGTTGAATCAATTATAGGGTATGTGTTCAAACTTGTGAGATAAGTTCATATACTCTAGAATGTTCATTATAGTTTAATGTCTTCATTTGATGTATGAAATTTAATTTGAGGAGGCTGATATGGTCTTTTAAATAAGATTTATCAATTTCTCATTCTTTTATTGTGGTGATGATTTATGTTTACTAATTGAAAAAGTGGTATTTGCGGTGCTCCAAAGAAATAATCTGAATAATTTGTTAATAGAAATGAACAATAACTTAATCCTTCAATTTTGAGAAGAAATTTTAACATGATTTTGTGTTGATGAAGATTATTTATTTAACACTAATGGTAGTCCCAGGCATTGCTCAGAGTAATTAGGCGTCGGCTAAAAGATATGATTCACATCAAGGACCACTATGCACAAATTTCATTAACACAACTACATTGTTATTTCTGAGATTAAAATTTGTTTATATGATTTACATAATGGAGCACTATATACAGTGCACCCGGATATATATGTTATATATAATGGTGATATTATTGCTTTTACAGGGTGCAACAGGATAAAATCCTTTTTTATAATGTCTATCAATCAGGCAGTAGAAATATTAACGAAGTAAGCGTGGTTTTATTCTAGAGGCGAGATTCTAAAATTTTCCCATAAATACAGTCATTTGCTATCATGCGTTGGAGCAGTGAAGAACGTGCAGTTGCTGTAGAAAGTAAATATTATCAAAAAATTGGTTGACAAAATATTTTATAGAATTAAACTAACTTTAAATTAGTTCTTGAGCTTTTATTGGTGAAATTTTTGTGATTGCTAATATACAAAAAACGATTTTTCAATTCATTTTCATCATTTGAGACTTTCAAAATTACTTGAAGTCCTTTAACTCAACAAATAATCATGATGGAAAGCTACAAATTGCTCCGATATTTTAAGGTCATGTAAGAAATTTAAATTAGTGCCATTTGTCCCGATTGGGCATTTAGAACCGGATTTATTCCGGTAAAACCCACTTTTTTAGACCTCTGGAGATTCACCAATAACTTATTAACTATGTTGTTTTTAAATGTTGCATATTTTTGTATAAAATTATTATCCCTCTAAAATCTACTGAATAAAAAGTTATTTAAAGAGTAACAAAAATATATAACATCACCGATATTATAACTGTGTAAACTATAACTTAAAATGTGAACTATCTCATGACGCACTCTGTATTACATACACTTTTGGTCGCATGTAGGATGTTAAGTGTAGACATTACAACCAGAGGATGCCTTTATATTAATTTAATTAAATTTTCAAAAAATCCTATCAACTTTTTGTTAACCAACTTATGACAGACTTTTAATCATGTTTAATAAATAAACAGGTACAACTGTCTGGTGGTTCATAAATTAACTTCTGTCTGCTCATGTATTATTTCATTGATGATAGTGCTACAGCCTTGGTAATGTTTAAGCCCATTATTACTCTTAAGATTTTACCTTGGTGTATGATCCATTTTTGTTTTGTTTAATTATTTGTACCAATTAAAATCTTTGTTTCTTGGAAAAATGCTCAAATTGCATTTGGAGATAAGCCTTCAAGTAGCTCATTGTGTCATTCCAAAAAATGACAGAAGAAAAACTGCATAATTCTACTACATAATGCATTGCTCACGGGAAAAAATATAATTTGTATTGACGATCTATTTGACCTTCAAATGGGATTCACAACATTCTTCAAGATAAAATTAAGATCTTTGATGGATAATTTTTTTTTCTGGAGGGAGGAGAACAACAAAGTAAATTGTTTTCTTTTTTATTCAAAAAATTGTAATTTTTTGAATAAAAAATCGTACGTAAAAGGTGAAAATAATTACTTAGGAAATAATAATTTATTTTGTGAAATTCTAAAATAACTTTTGTTTTTTAATATACTTTTGCCATCCTTTATACAGAGCGTTTTAGGTGACGTCAGTATTGTTCACGTCAGCCCTTTTGGGGGACTGAACAATCAAGTTTTATAACAATGAAATCAACTTTTCATTAATATTAATGAAAATAGTGAGCTATTTGGTGTCAAAATGAGACCTACAAATAAAAGGACGTAAACCTTAAAGTCTATAAAATTGTATCCTCTTATTGTCTGGTTCAGGGGGGTCACTAACCTTTTTAAAGCTGAGGGGTAATTTAAGATTCTCATAAGAATTGAGGGCTACCAGCTCAAAAAAAAAAAAATAATAAATGAATAACGAAATCAAAAGCATATAATATTTTTAGAACAATTCCAGTGGACGACTAAGAAGACACCACAGGGCCACTGGGTTCCTGCAGGCATAGGTTTGGTGACTCCTGGTGTAGTTGTACTACATATTAGACCCCCTAAAATGTATTGAAAATATTTTATTACATAGTTAAGCACTCTTGTTTGCACTGACGTCATAAATTGCATCATAATTGAAGGAAACGCCACCTTGGCTACTCAAAGTTGATATTTTTACTACATAAAATGGACAAACTTCTAATTAATCTACATGAAAATTCATCAGATGGTTTTATGAATAAATAAAAACTTGACACTTACATCGAATACTATTTTATGTCAATGATAAATAGTGATGTTTGAGTATAATCAAAGTAATTTGTATAGAAAATCCCTATGAAATGTCTAAATTTGTGAAATTTAATGATCATTTTTTAACCATGTTAATAGTTAATTTTTATACCCAGAAGTTTATTGCATAACGATGTAATACCATATTTTAATTCATTTTAAGTCCAGGTATATAATAAAACTAGGCAATAGTGTAAGTCCTTGTTTGACTCAAAGGAGAATTGAGGATCGGAAATGGAGTAACTTCTGTCATTTTTCTTGCTTGATTCGTAGTAGGCCTTGTGTGTATTTCTTTCATCTCACAGCTAATTTAATTATGTGTCATGACAGCTAAACTTCTCCCTTCCCACACATTCTTCAGATTGTCAGGGTTACCATGATAATTTTTAATTTCTTTTACATACCAAAAAAGCTCAAGATTTACAAGCCTATGTGTAAGTTCGATTCACGGTCAAACTTAGTCCATAGAAGAAATTAAAGGTTATGTATATTAACTTCAAAGACAATTTCTAGGTCAGACGTAGTAATTTTAATACTATAATGTTTACTTATACTTAATCAGTGCAACTCCATCTAACCAATTAGAGGAGAATAAAACTTTTTTTTGTTTTAAAGTAATAAATAAATAAACCGATTAATTCAATAATGATAAGAGCTCTTATCATTAATTTTGTTAATATTTAGACAATATGAAGGGGTGAGATTGATACTTTTGCGATTTGAAACTTACTTTTTAACGAGCTTTTAACGGATAATTTAATGATTTATATATGTTTTTAAGAAAATGAAATACACAAAAATAAAAAGTTATATATTTTTTTTACTAAAAAGAATAATTTATTTGTGTATTAGTCTAAATTACAGTCATTAAACCACTTAAATCTTTTAAGAATATTAAATTAATTTTGTTATTAAAAAAAAATATAATAAGGATTCGAAATTAGTTTTATGAGAAAATAAATTTAAAAAATCTTTTTAAAAAAGAAATTAAAAACTAATTTTAAATTAGAAAGAAAATACCCCCTCCCATTTTTTTGGTCCTAGGCCTCCTTTATGATAAAAACGGGTCTGATCATCGAACCAATCTCTACTAAGGGATGGGCATACGCTGTAAAATTGGAGTCGGAAAAACGTGATGTCAGTAGATTTATTTTGATTATTTTGAGATATCTTACCTTAAAAAGGTCATTTTATATTTGAGTCAGAAAAAATGAGATGAAAACGGTAAAAAAATAAAATGGACATTTTCTTTAAAAAAAGTAATTCTAAAAATATAATTTTTTGTTTTTCGTTCGTTAAATACGAGGAAGCAATACCGTTTGAAACCAATCTATTATTTTGAAAACGGCTTCGCATTTAAATAAAAAGAAGTCAATTAATTTAAAGTCGAGAATATAGGATTTGAATGTTTTTTTCATACTAGAGTCGTCGAAAAAATGGAAAATTAGCTGAAAAATGTAAAAAAAAGGAATATTATTCGGAAAATTGAATGTTATTCAAAAATTAGAGAAAATTGGGATGTTATTCAAAAATTTGAGAAAATTTGTTTTTTTTTTTGTGCCAATAACACCTATTTATTTTTAAGAAAAATATAGCAATATATGTCAATTGTTAATATCATGTTCATTACATTCTCCATATTCTAATCTAAAAAAAAAACAAATAAAAAAATTAATAAGATACAAAGTTGAAAAATGCCCAAATTTTTCATCAATACCCATACAATGCGTGAAATTTAAATAAATCATACAAGTCATAATTAAAAAAAAAAAAAAAAAAAAAAAAAATGGGTTGTGTAAGATATAATTTAATTCTTTTTTTTTTTTTTTTTTTTTAATTTTAGAAAAAATTACATGTGTTCTAAAATTGGAGAAAATTTGGGATGTTTGTCGGACTTTTTTGTTAAAATGTAATGTTAGTTGGAAAGAAAGTGGAATGTTAGTTGGAAAACGTTTTCGGACTTTTTTGTAAAAAAAATTTGGGATGTAAGTGGGAAATTTATATAAATTACTTCAACAATCCTCCAAGAAAATTGTTAACGATAGCACTGCTGATAATGACAAAAAGTGAAACATTTCCTTTTCAACATAAATTCGATTTTTTTTGTTCATATACATATATGTAAATTAATCCTTAATTAATTTTTAGAGAACAATTTCCTTTCAATTTCTTGCGAATAACTATGATTTTTTTTTTGCTAATGAGGAAACAATGGAAGGTCTCTTAGCTGCCTGACCTCGAATCCATCTAGGTAAGAGATGAACTTTAGTGAGAAAATAATAATAATAGTAATGAAGTAAAAGTTTGAACAATAAAAAAAAAAAAATGAAGAAAAGAAAAATATGTTTTTTTTTGCATTAATTTCGTGAGAGAAAAATGTAAATATTACCACAGAGATACAAAGATATACATTTATATTACGATATGTTCATTCTTCAAAAAGATTAATCCATTTATATAGTATTGCATAATAAAATGTCAGAATATTTATTTTTATATTTTTCACTAAGATATTAGTGTTAAGGTTCGCTTTGGAAATTCTTGGCCGGTCTGAGACTGTTTTAACTTTTTTAAGGCCAAAATTAATTTGGTCCAGGTTCGGTTTGGTTATAAAAATCGGTAATCACACACACAAACAAATATTGGATTAGTTCGGTCTCGCAAAATAGAAAATGAATATCCTATTCTAACGCTCCACAGTTTCAGATGGCGATCTGTACCAAAATATAGGTCGAGGAAAATAACATAAGATCGAATACGAAAAATTCGGAATCGGGACGAGTCTCAACATTAATTCATATTGTGTAGGTATTTTACAATATGCCGATTTAATGTACGAAACAAACTTGCAGTAGGCGTGTGCGAAAGTCGAAAAGTGTTGGTGGGATCCGCTTAGAAATGCTGGATTTTCATTAATTAAATGGGGAAATCAATTTGACATCATTGATATTTCATGTACATAATTTCTAAATCTGTAATCCAGTTTATTTTTAAAAAAAATATGTTACTTCGTTTAATCTCACTATTCGCTGGAAAGTAAGTCACATCAATATAGCCTTAAAAATCACATATGAGGTGTTATGGGTTGAAAAAAGGTATAATGGACGTTAATTCATTTATTAATATAATTATTTGAGAAGTTTTCAATCTATCTGTCGATGCTAAGAACATAAATTTTAAACTGATATTTTCACCTTCAATCTTTATTACATCGCAATATGTAAGTACTTTCTGTTATTTTTTTGAATGGCCAGGTATTTAAAAGTAACATCTTTATCACCCATCAGCCGTTTTTCCTTTTCTAATTGCTATACATAGTTTTTTCTTTACATCCTCTTTACTTATACGTAAGGCTGTAAATCCTTATCATTTTTTTAGTGTGCGAGTTTTTTGGCCAGCTGAACAATGTTTATTATATTCTAAAGTTTTTATCGTTTTTGAGAAAGGAATTTATACTTATAATGCGTAACCACGGCACGTTACAGAGAGTAACACTGAGGATTTAGAAGTATAAGTCCTTGTTGGGCTCAGAGTAGAAATGAGCATTGCAAACTGAGTCATTCCTCCGTATGTCTTTGCTTAATAGGAGTGGGGCTTGTGTGTATTTCCTTCATCTCACAGCTGATTGAAGCTAATTTAATGAAACTTTAGTACAACAAAGATGTTCTCTCACATTCTTCAAATAGTAAGGATTTCTTTTCTTAATTGTACTGGTCTGTGGTCATAATAATTTTATGTCAATTAATCTGGACCCGTCTAATAACATAATTCGTTCTTGATCTGGTTCCACATCATTTTCAAAATATTATGTGTGATATTTTTTCTAGAAAAGGAAATTTCAGTCCACAATTTTAATTTTGGTCTGGACCGAAATATCATTTTCTCTCAGAAGGTCTCGGATCAAGTCTCAATCTCTAATACATATGTAGACCTATTAAATTAAACATGAACGATGTAGGATGTCTTCCTTTAAGACAAGTGAGTTGAATTAATAATATAGTACATTAAACATAGGTACAAACACGAAAACAATTATTTTTACTCTTGTTGTCAACTTGATAATGATGTGAGAGGCTCTACGATAGCAGTAGTAGAACAGAATATAATTTAATTTACATCCTGTTTATTCTTTTGATATGATATGGTAATGAGGCCACAGGAAGAAGATCTGACAAAGGAACAAAATATGTAGGAAGAGAGAAAATAAATATGATTAAGTGTTTTATGAACGTACATAATATCTATAATGACATCTCATACATCCTCTCAACCTTTTCTTCGAAATAGAGAAATAAAAAAGACTCAATGTCCGTTCTTCCTAACTGTTGGATTTGTATTTTTATTCATATTCTTGATGATATATATTCAAAGATCATAAACAATATAAAATACTAATACTAAAAACATAAATAAACAATTATACCCCCTAATCAAGACCTAAAGACAATCAAAGTATTAAAAAGAATTAAAAACTAAAACACAACAACGATAAAAAATATAACGCTGGAGATAAACTCTTCAATTTATAATTTTACTCGCTTCAAAAAAATAAAAAACCATATAAACGAAAAATGCTCTTGAACGTAGTATAGTATCGAAGGGAATCTGATATACGATACGTAATTAAATCCCAACAACTACCGGCTAAGTTTGGGATCTTTAGGGGAAAAACAGCATATCTCGCCCTCAGATTTTGCCTGCAAATTGTTAGAACATTTGCAAGCTTTGAAGCGATGAGAGTTTTGGCACTTAACAGAGCAAAATGTATTGCTTGACTCTTTGGCATTAATTTCCCTGATGTTGTGCTCTGTCCTACCCATATAAATGACAAGAACTCTTGATGTATAGCCACAGAAGGGGATTCAACGAAGGAATGCCGAACACTAAAGAGCTTCCGAATGTCTTTATAAGGACTATTGAAAATAACTGTTGAACTGAAAATAACTGTTCATTATTTAGCAATAGTATGAGATCGGTCCTAGAATAAATTATATAATAAGTCTTCTGTCTTTTTTATTTATTGGTGTGATCTTTTTTACCGTTTAACGGTACTAAAGATCAATTAGTCGGTCCTCCATTCCTATGGTCCTAGCTATCTTTTTATTTTCTTAACTCTTAGCTAGTATTGAATAAATAAAAACTAAGAAAATAATGAATGATATTTAGAACGTACAAGTTCTAGTCTCAAATCCCTACTTTAAACTTTAGGTATCTTATTTCTTTGAAAGAGGATATATATATGATCAGCTGAAAGTGTGTAGTTAGTAATACCTAATTTTATCTGTTGTTGTTACCATCAAAGACCGATTAGGACTGGTTCTAGGATTGAAACATTTTATTAGGGCCAGACTGCATCCATTCATATTTTTAAGATCGATCCAAAACAACTTAGTAATAATAATTTGATTTTAGCAGATCAACATTACTTCACTTACATAAAAATTACTATATATTTGGGTGTCAACTGTTGATTTTTTTACTTCTTATCCGGGTATCCGTGTCATGAACGTTGTCAATTGCTTGAATTTGAATTAGAGTTTGTTAAGCTGTAAACTTCAATTAGCAACGATTAATAACTATTAATTCCATAGTTGGGAAGAGGAATTGGCAAACTAGTAACTGATTTTGGGCCTTTTTTCTATTTCTTTTTGGAGAAAAAGTTGCGATATACCTATAATAAAGGTGACAAAGTGTGATAAGGCGAGAGTATAGCGAACAAAAAAAGTATATGTAAATTAAATTTTCCATAGAGATAAAAGGATTAGAGTTACGATGTTAAGAAGAAGTTGACGCCGAGTAGTTGAGCAAAACCTTCAAATTTTAGGCGTAATAAATACGAATTTTAACAACATTAAGGGCGCTTCAAATATTTGATCAATGATCAATCCTAATTGTATTTTACATTTGACTATATTTTTTTAGGTAACTCTTCATTTTTTATGGAAGTATGGGATGATTTCGTACAAAATCTTGAGTGATTGATGTATAAATTACTATATTTTCAAGTGTTTTGGTCAACTACTTTTCGGCTTCAATTTTTTTGTTCAGCGTAAGAACTCCAAGTATTGTATCTCTATGGAATTTTCATATGTGTGGGCTAATACCAAATATGTATATTGTATATGACAAAACTATAACATGAAGATATCGCAATCTCAGACGAATCAAATCCTGGACCGATGTTTTATGAGTTGTACAAATATGATTTATACAGCACATTTAACTTCATATGACGTTATTCTTGGTCAATTTCACAATTATGATACACACATGACGTCATCAACAATTCATCTATAGAATCGATCTAGACCTTATTTTAAATGAGACAAGTCCACTCCTATTTTTTTTTTTTTTTGTAAGACCGAATTTTTATTTGAGATCGGTTCAGACCGAACATTTTTGAGGATTAAATTAGTTGGGTACACTAAAAATCATAACAGCCATCGACCAGTAAAGATTTTTTCAGACCGAATCTCAAAACTTATTCTTTCCCTAAAAAATGACTAATAATTGTCCCCTATTTGAGATGAGACAAAGTACTTTGATTTTGCATGGATAATTGTCGTTATTTCCCAATGAAGGACAAATTGACACATAACTAACGTGTATCTTTTCCAGGGACTTAATCAAATAAATTCTGGGAAGATTCTAGATCTCAGATCCGTACATTAAGATCAGGAGGACATAAAATTAGTAAAGTTTCACCATGACCAAAGGGATACGTGTCTTAAAACTTCTCTAAATGATTCCCAAGTTTTGATTAGCCTTCTTTATTACTTAGTTTTCATCTATCTTAGGTATATGAGTTATCAGTAGGGATGATTTTAGCTTTCATCATTTGAGGGCGGGAGGCTTAGCCCAAAAATTATCAACACCGTAATATAATTACTTAAATAAATAGGTTAATTTTTTTAATATATATACTTATAAAAATAACTACCGACCTGCTGGTTGTCAGGAATATTTATTTAATAAATATTGTATGCTAAAAATATGTTGAACTAATTTAGGTGACCCGCATACAATATAATAATATGTAAGTCGACATCTGCTCTCCCATATGCAATTATTTTACTACTTCTAATAATAATAATTGCAAAAAGAGATGCAGTGCAAATCTCTTTTGCAAGTGGATAGCCCATACTATTTCATTTCAATAGATGAAATATATTTTACTTTAAAAGGTTTCAAATTTCTTAATATTTTTGTTTTTCATAGAGGTTGTTATGGATATGAAAACTCCACAATTGCTCCCCATTACTAATAACATAGCTTTAATTATTATTACTGCAAAAATAAAGGTACATATGCATTCAGCTTTGTCAAGGTCGAAAATTGAGGTCTGACTGCTGTACAATATATTTATTTATATTAATAGTATCATCAGTGGAAAAGTTATTAATAGATGATACCCTTATATTCTTTATTTTAGTCATATATTATATACATATGTAGAATATTGTTTCTAGAGAGAAAAGAGTTACTCTATGGTATGATGAATATGTGGTTAAATATATGCTACAAATATAGAAAAGCAAAGTGAATAATTGATATATTGTTTATTATATTTTGCTTGCAAAATATCAATAGAGGTTTGACAAATAATAGTTGTTATTGTTACGGGTACTGATTAAAATGCTGTGTACTTTGGGAATGTTAATAAGAAAGAAACCGAAAATTAACATTGTTTTGGAGTAGAGCAGTTTAGCTGTCATGCCGTTTCATTAAATCAGCTGTGATGAGGAGGGGAGGGAGAGAAACAAAGACATTGACAAGAATAATTCTGACGTTGATCTGACTCTGAGTCCATCAAGGACTTACAATTATAACTTCGCAACAAATCCTCAAGGCAACTCTCTGTCTTTTATGAGCAAACAAAAATGTTCAATTAGGTTTTGAATACAATTGAATGTATTAGAAAAGGAAGTTCATTGCTCAGGTGTATAACAAGTATAATATTAGGTGTAGTAATAATGACAATTGCTAAGGAAAATAAACTTAATTCTCCAGATTACCAATTCTAAAAAAACAGGCCATCTAAAAATATACAAGATTTACATCACTTATCATAGTATTTAGTAATAAGGGGGCTCACCAAAAAATACATTAGTAAATTTTCATTGATTCACTCATATAGCTTTGAAATATAATTGGTCAATTTTTCATTATTTTATTGTGACGATCAATTTTGCGCACTTTAAGTGCTATTTACGGCATCTCCAAAGGGTTAATATGAATAATAATTTGTGGTAGAAATAAACGATTATTTGTCTAAGAGTGTAATTCATGTGGTGAAAAACGAAAACAAAATGACGTCGATATACTTCCATGTATCTACAATTCAATGCCTCAGGCAGGGCACTAAAATGTGTTGTGTAATAGGTCGACAATGATCCGAAGCATATGTCCAAAGCAACAAAGGAGTGACACAAAAGAACGCATATTAAAGTCATGGAGTGGCTTAGCTGGGCTCTGGTCCTCAATCATATATATAAAAAGTTTTATCAGTGGTCAAAATTACAAAATCGGCAAGGGATTGAATACTTATTTCCTCCAGTGGTCGTCATTTTCATAATAAATACACTTAAAGATTGTGACTACACATGACTAGAAAACACGTTAAAAATAACAACAACAATCCTACTCCTCCTTTTCCCCTCTAATGGGGTCTACCGTAGTAGGTAACACATTAAAACAAAACAAAAAGTAGAAAATTTATTATACTGAACATAAATATCGTGTGTATATATTTTTATAGAAGCAGATGAAGGATAAACGATTCCTTACCCCGGAGGTCAAGGATAGGGAAACAAAACGCACATTGGATTATTGTTATTTTTGTTCTTCAACTGTGTATTTTTCACATTCTAGATACACATATCTGTAGACATGAGCAATAAAATATGGTTTATAGATTATATTATTGAACTATTATCAACATAGAAATTGTTTTGAACCTTTTTAGACAAGTCAATATTCGTTTATCTCTTCCCTTCCAAATAAAGATAAGGCGGATCTTTAGACGTAAATATTTGAGTAATTTCGGGAGCCGAGATTCCAGATTTGAAATTAAAATGAGAGGGATCCTTGTCTCGAATTTTATGAACATTTTACCCAAAGTTTGGACCTTAATGAAATAGAATCTGGATTACAGCTACATTTTTACTGATTCTGAAATAATGAATTTACCAATATTATTACTTTTAAAACATAATTATTTTTATATTGTGAACTGCATTTAGCAACCTCTTCTCCGAAAAGAAAGAGAAAAATCCCCCCAAAATCAGTTGGTAGTAGGCCAATTTTTTCACCTATGAAAATACATTTCAATAATAGTTGATAATTGTTCACAGCTTAATAAGGATTAATTCGAATCCAACTAATTAATATTAAGAACACTGATTAGAGGAAAAGAAGAATGAACAATGACGACTGATAATCAAATACAGTATAAATATTTGTGTTAGTGAGGAAACGCTGACTGGAATAACCACGGACCCATACAACGGTTTATGTAGATGTCGTTTGAAGTACTAATCAAGATAAATAGAAATGCTACGTTCCATATATATAATTCATATATTTTTTAAAACTAGGATTAAGCAAAGAATTTGTCTTTTAAGATCTGCAAAAGTTCAAATACTCGAAATCGGATTGGGTAAGGATCTTTTTGGATAATAAAAGCTTACCTCTATCGTACTTCAGTACTTCGGATATGGGTCCTCGAACCATTTTATCTCTACTATCAACTAGCTAGTGTTGCACTCTACCTATGTTGGTACGCAAACATAAACCCTGTGTATCTTGTTCCATAATGTGAATAAATTAACTTTTTTATTAACATCTATTTGTCTGAAATATATTTTTAATCGCTTCGTGATGTCTAAAGTAGAGATGTATCATGTATCGGTCCCATAATTGTGACGTCCTATCTGTTTGTTTTGTAATTTGTACCTATATAAATATCTTATTTATGGCTGAATGAAGAATAATTGCTAACTATTATTCTGCATGATGTATACTTAAAGTTTTACTAAAATAATTCAATACAGCATGAGCAAACTAAAAAAAATAATTCAAGTAGAGTCTTTATTGTATATCTCAACCTTTAGAAGAAAAAAAAAGATGAAAATATGTCATATTAATTGTTATCCAATTCTTGCCAACTGTGGGACTGTTTTCTTTTTGTAGATAACTGATCACAGCTTAGCAATAGCTAATTCGAGTTCAGAAGCCTAATACGGAGTATGAAAAGTAGGCTATCACGACTGGCAAAAATATATACATAGTAGAGATAGGGCGGATCTTGGATCCGGATCTTAAGTAAGATACCAGTAAACTTGTATTATCCGAAAAGTTCCGGAACCTGCTTTGGGTACTCGAACTTTTACGGGTAATAAACAAGATCTTAGGTATTTTCCATATCTTACAAAGCTTGTAGAATAGCATAATACTTAATCCTAGTTTTTAAAATATATTTCACCTATATCGAACATATATTTTATTTATCTTCGTTAGTGATTGGAATGACATTTACCTAAGCAGTTGGATCGTGTTGTTATTCAGCACGGTGTTATCTCACACATCGTTACCTTAATTGTATCACGCACCTTTACACCCAAAAATAAGCAGGAAAAAGGCTTAAAACTCATTTGGTAGTAAGCCAATTACTTACACTTCAAAAGGAGCGAATTATAATTTAACCAATCAAAGTTCAGAACACTGATAAAGGAAAAAATAAGCAAAAAAAAAAAAAGGTCAGCTGATAACAAAATAACAGAAAATGTACATTGTATTTGGTTGTTAGCTGTCGAAGTTTCTTCCTTTTCCTCTAATCAGAGTTCTAACTAATGGGTTGGATAAGTTTGTTATATATTTATGCTGATATATTTATTATAATCTTTAAATGATATTGCTTTTATTGATAAATTCGGAGTGCAGGAAAATTGATTATTTTATTTTAATTGGTCAGATATAAGTAAATGTTTAGTCTGACATAGGGATTCATTGTCTTTAAAGAAATTAATTGAGCTGAACAATAACAACTCGTAGCTCAAATGGATCTAAATTAGAAATTAAAAGGTACAAATTATATTTATAGGTACAAAACTCTATAATCCATTTTTAAAACTTGTCTCAATACATTATTGTCCGACAATGAAAGAGTGAATTCGATAAAATATTACGATTTGGGATGTAATCATCGTTGTGCCGCAAAAAATATCGGGATAAAAGGAAGGTCAAGATTGGGAGGAGTCTGAAGGAGTTATTTCACAATGACAACCCCATTACAAAATTATGTACGTATATGGGAGTTTAGTTGATTCAGTCGTTTTTATTTTCTAGAGTTGTGCTTCTGCACTTTCAAAAATTAAACATCTATTAGCAGGGATGGGCAAAAAAACAAACAAACAAAAGTTTTAAGATAAACAAGAGAAAATAATCGGTGCGTGCGCTTTTTTTTCCTTATAAGTCTGCCAACAAAGTTGAATAGAGATTATGTAATTGCCTTCGTTTTTTTGTTTGTCTTTTTGTCTGTAAGACTACGGGGAAAATTACAAATTGTTTTTGGTAAAACCTTATTTGAGGATTAATTATCTGACGATGTAATCATGGGTCTAGTTGCAAAACAGTAAAAGGAAGTTCAGGATTGGAAGGAGGGTAAATTATAGACGTGGGCGGGTATACCAGACAAAATATCTAATACTATTATCGTATCCGTATCAGAAAAATGGAGAGGAAAATTTTTTTTTGTTCAATTTTTATAACCAACGCTCAAATTTAGATTTATGAATGAATTAGTGTTGGGTTCGGTCTGGAAATCCTAGACGGGTCTGAGACCATTATATTTTTGGTTGGACTGCACTAATTTGGTCCAACAAAAAGCGCAGTCTGGACCGGTCTCACTGAAAAATTCGGTCTAGTTCGATCCAAAGAAAAATTGCTGTCTAGATCGGTCCAAAGGAAATTTTTTGTCTAATTTGGTCCCAAAAAAATTGGTTTACACCAATTTTACAGAAAAATTGGTTTGGACCGATTTTACAGATAAATCGTTTATAAAATGATATCATATGTATTTTCAAGTACAATGAGGTTTAAACAGAGATAGCTTCGATGAATTTTAATTCTGTCGTCTCTTATATATATATACAGCATTTGTTCTAGAACATATTGTCTACTTTTGAGATTTTTTTGAAAAAATCAATGACGGTTTATCTTGAAAAAAATGAAATTAATATAGGAGAGGCAAAAAAAATCAGTCCAAATAGGTCCAGAAAAAATCAATTAAGATCGAACCGAAAAAAAAATTCGGTGCTGGACCGAGACTCAACACTAGAATAAATGCATATTTTATGACTTATGTACACATTAAAAAGAGTGCAACACAAAATTTGCCTTTGTGTTTATTACATTGTGTAAATACCAGAGTCTCAATACTATTTATTGATCATGTGTTAAATCATTTATTTTTTTCTTATTAATACTTTAATTCGCCTTTTTTATATATAACATTCAAAAATGTGCTTTTCTGAATGCAATTCTTTAAAAATTACATTTTTCTTCATGTGTTCCTTTCATTCAAAAGTTAACTTACTCTGAGCAAGTTTGTCAAAAGATATGTATTTACTAAAAAATATATACAAATTATTTAAACAGACAGTACTCATTTATTTTCCATTCCTACGCTTGAACAATTTGTCTCATTAATTCAACATGATATATGTATGTTCTAATAGTTAAATTCAATTTTCAAATTATTTATACACTCGAATTAATTTATAGTCATACTTTAGGAACAAAGAACCTACTAACTATATGACTTCTATGAATTTAAATTTAAATCTTCATCTGGATATGTATCTATGTATGTACCAAAATTCAATTCATGTTCGTGAATAATACGTCACTCTATAATTTACTAATGATTACGACAAAGGCCCTTTTCTTCCGTTTGATTGATGAAATAATTGGACGCTAAATTAAAGAACAAAGACATGAGTACTTTTACCTCATTCAAGAAATATAATTGTAGAGACAAAGAGCTTGATTGATAAAGTAGATTAACTCATTAACAAGATATTTATTGATTTCAATAAGATAGACAAAATCTTCATGGAACAACAGTTATTTTTTTTTTCTCTCTCTATGTTTTTCCCAAGATTTAGACCTAACTAATTCTAAAAAGTAATACTCAAGAGAGGTACTTGACGTATTTTCAAAATTGAGCATAGACTTAGTCCCTGAACAATAGTGTTGTTTCGGTCTAGTACAATCCAGTCTGAAGACAAACTGTTCATGAATTGATTTAAAAAAGAAGAAATAAAGTTTTTTGACGTCATCCAAGACCGAACTTTATCAGTTTTTAGAACTGAACTGGACCAGACTGAGACGGAACTAAAATGCAGCTTTCAGTCTAATCTGATTTGAATAATCGGACACGGGGTGTACTAGACTTGGGACTTCAAACTAGGACACAATGTGAAAGACTCATAACTCTACTAAAATTCGTCGACAGATCAACAAGGTTAATTTTAATAAGATTCAAGGCTTGAAACTCACTAACTCACGTACCTAAAAACTCATGACTTTACTTGGACTTGTGTTAAGAGATATTAGACTTTACTTTACAGATTTCATTCGAACTTATCCCTCAATAATTGAGATTCTACTAGTGGTGGTAAAAATGACTAGTTAACAGCTCCGTTTGTGAATATGCATGCATAGAGATACTAGTAACATTTAATTTTTATTTGATATATGTCACAAGTATTCTAGAAAAGAATGATCCTCATCACATACAACTGTTAATATGGAACTGATCTATGTTTGCTCTTAAATTTGATTATATATATATCTGCTTGAAAATAAGTGATTTGACTGACGGAAAGATAAAAATAACGCCCTTGTTTCATCATCGTTCATAATTTCCATACAATGTTTTATATTGAAGACACAAGATAAATATATCATATTAGAAGGTGAAACTAATCAAAATCTATAATTTAGATTTTATCAATTTTCTTTTAAATGGTTGAGTTCTATCAATTTGCGCACATCATTGTATAAGTTAACAAATGGTAGTAGTTAAAACCCTCTTGGCATTTTGTGTCTTTTATAATGGACCTTGTTATATGTCTTGATATGTAAAAGACGACTCTTAAACATCTAGACATCTTTAATAGTGTCGTTGATGTCAATATTGGACAGCACTTGATTCACTAATTGTGTAAATTCAAAAGGATATTTTTAAATACAATACTACATTATCAGAATTAATATTAGAATAACAAATTACAGTAAAACAATAAAAAAATTATCACAAAATAAGAAAAGGGTTTATTAATAACAACGTATACCTAAACTCCAAAAATAAATGTATAGTTTTTTCCTAGTTGAATATATGCTGTTATAATATACTCGAAATTTATTCTGTATAACTCTGTATAAATACAAAAAATATATAATTAAATAATAAGCATATTTATACTATTTTAATTAATGAGTTTCAATGTACCTGATACTAAAAGTATAATATCTGGTAACTAATTTCTTGGAATTGCTCCTTTCCATTTATTAATCATGATTTGTCTAAGAAAACTTATCCATAAAAACAATCTTCAGAAAGTTTGTAAACATAATATTAATCTCATATTGTTTGCTTGATTCTAAGCGAATAATATCAGCATATTTAAAAAATACTAAGAATTTTACGACAATAAAGTTATTATTCAATTAATCCATACAAAATTGTGATTTATGAACCAATGTGGTAAATGGAAAATGGCGATAATTAATCAATGAAATAGGTATCCATTTAGTATTAAGCAATATATTATGAATATAAATTATAATAGTAACAACTAGTTAGAAAATGAATAGCACGTAATTTTTCAAAAAATACATACGCTCGTTTTTAGCATTCAAGTCGTCCTGTAGTAAAATATGTATTTGTTGTAAGTGCAATGCAATGTATTATAATGATGTTGGGGCTGGTTTGTTTAAATTACAGAACTAACACAAATAGAAATATTTTATCCAATTTCACTGTTTTATTACAGGATACTAATTTTCAATTGAGACAAGTATTAAAATTGAAAGCTAGATTTTTTTAACTATCAATATAAAGTAGTGTAAGTATAATTTCTAATTTAAATCAACTTTTATTTGATATATATAAAGAAACATAAAAAAGGCCCAAAAACAGTAGGTAATTAGCCAATTTTACCCAAGAATGGAATTAATATTTGATCATTGCTTGGAATTGTTCAGAATTTAACAAGAACGATTTCCAATTCAACATATCAACGTTCAAAACACAAATACCGAGGAAAATGAAGAAGATAAATCGACGGCTGATAACGAAATAGATTGTGAGGTAACACCGTGCGATAAGTAAATACAAGTATTGACCAATTTTTTTTCCGGTTCGATCTTAAGGAATTTTTTCTAGACCAATTTGGACCGATATTTTGGTCCACACTGTGATGTAAGACCGTAGACCAAAATTTAATTGTTTTCAAATGGTGGACACACCTTTTTGGTTCAATATATGGACCAATTTTCTTTTTATCCTGGTGATGAGCTGTTCAAATATTATTTATTTAGCACATTCAAACTCAAATGACGTAATTTTAGGCAAATGTTCAAAATTTGGAAATACTTCAATAATTCATTAAAAGAATTGCCCTAGTCTAAATTTTAAATTAAATCGATCCTACTGATTTTTTAAGGACCGAATTAGTCAAATACACTTGAAATCATTATGCTTTCGTATCTTTCTAGGATTTTAAGACCCAAACCCAACTCTAATATACACATAACTGGGAGTGAATGCTCTTATTCCTACGTGTATAATTTGTTTGCATTTAATGAACAAGTAGGCTACTAAAAACGAATGTGATGAGTTAACAAATATTACGATAGGTTTACCTAAAGGCATAAAATAAATTAACATAGATTTATATTCTAATTATAAACAAATTGACAAAAGAACAAAAAAAAAAAAAACTAATATAAATGAAATACTCTACTTCGAATCACTACCTTGAAATTAAATTTAAACAACTAAATCTTTCAACCTCAAGAAAGGAGTAAAATTGTTGTCTACATACTCGTACATAACCCTTCATATATCATGCTTTGATTGAGGGCATTTTTAGAGAGACAAATCTCATGAACGTACTTGAATCGTTATTATTATTATTTTGTGAATCAAACTGACCGTGAATCCTAATTTATATCTACCTATGTACATGGAATATGCACACAATGAGTCGTTTAATTTGACAAATACATATAATGCAGTCAACCATTTTATTTTAATCATGAGTTTATGGGTTTGTTTTTCGTTCGGAATTTATGAACACTTTTCATGTGTCTGTCAGCCGAGCCTTTTAAAAGTAAGTTTCATTTTCCTAACAATCAGCTGTGTTTGTTCATTTCTTTGTCCTTCATAGTAGAGATACATCAATCCCAATTTCTTTGACACTCCGTTCCAAATCTTAAAGACGCATTTGAATAACGATTATTATGACGTTTGAAATATTAGACACTGAAGTTAGGAATGTATATTTTGTCCAGACTCTTTGTAACGTTGTGCCTGGAGCATTCAGGGACTTTTTAAATATAAATTTATGAAATCCCCAGGTTTTAATTGATTAAATCGATGGTAAGTCTTGGAGTTTGAGAGACTCCAAACGATCTGAGATTAGGTTTAGAATCTACAGGGAGAAATTAACCGTGAATCAGAATATTGAAGGAATGTATGGAGTCCGTTCTATTCTTTCTTTTTACTCTCTAAGATGGATTGAAGGAAGGTTTCCCTATCTAATTTATTTTACATTTGATTTGCCGTGTTGCTTCCTGAATACCCAGAGATTCAAATAATATGGAACGCCAGTATGTTAAAAAAAAAAGAACATGGAAAATAACATGGTCATCCTGACAATTTAAAATGTTTGAGAGTAGATCAGCTTAGGTGTCCGCCCGTTTGAGTAATTTAGCTGCAAATGAAGGAAGTAATCACAAATCCCACTCCAAAAATAGAAATGACATAGGTAGAACCCTTTTCGATTTTCAAGTCTACTCTGAGTCCAACAAGGACAAATAACTCCCCCAACAAATAATCAGTGTGACTCTTTGTCTTTCACGCTGTAGTTATTATTTTAAAAAGTCTGTTCTCTCTTTAACAATAAAAGAATGATGACACTTTGGTGAATAAAAAATATTTACAGGTAGCAATTAGCAAAGGATATTTTTAATATTGTTTTGACCATAAGAATTCTGCAAAGTGGTTGGGGAAAATGGCCCCTATGGTTCTACCACTACTGATTTACATGTGATAATGTCCTCGAAAAAAGAAAAAGGGTCAACCCCAAGTAAATACTCGTCTTTTAGGTACAGGAGCTGCGTTTTGTTGTCTATTTTTGTAAAACTCGAGTATCAGTTGACGAGCTTTGCTCGTCGCACATCACTAGTAATGGATATACTTATTTCTTTAAAATGATAATATTTTCATATGCACCAGTATCAGATATGATATTGATGTCTTTAGTTTGTTCATCCCCAATGGGTAAATTGGAGTACTTTTCTTTAGTATTTATTATAGTTTTTATAGTTCTTTTAAAAACTAATTTAAGGACCGATAAGGGAATAGGGGACCTTTTTTAAGTCCCCTGTTATTAAGCAGTACAACCTTAATAATTATATAAGCAAGAAAAGAGAGAAAAAGGTTGAAGGTTATATAGATGTGGTGATGAGATATGCATATATACATATATAAACCAGATGAATAAATACAAAACAGTAATTATTAATCCTCACATCAACCCATTAGAAGAGAGATTTTCCAAGGGATAAATTAAAGATCTAACAAAGGTACAATAGGAACATAAATACAATTTGTAATTTTCATCCGTCTTGAAGGTTAGAATAGCTAATACGTTATGAAATCACTTACTGGATATGTTGGGCTAAGTTTATTTGAAATATATATATATATAAAGTACTGAATGATCATACATAAGATTGGTGAAAAGGCAATTTGTGGTTTTGCATTTAGATATACAATATGCAAGTTACTTTATATATATTTACTTCGTAGTAGATAATCAACCAGAAGATGAATGATTAAGGCCAATCATGCCATAGTTTGATTATATGCTATTCCTTATTATAACTAATTTCATGGTAAATAATTAATTTATTTATTCTACACCTAGATACACAAAAATTACATTATTGAGTCATGAGCATAAACGTGGACTGTTTATTGAGAGGCTAACAAAACAATTAAATAGGCTATTTGATGGTATTTTATTCAAAGACTTTTTTTACTAGGTATATACCAATAAGCAATTTGGTCAATTACCCATGAATCGCCCTATTATTTATTAAATTTTTTAGTAAATACTAAATACAGTTAAAACAAGCCCATTAAATGCTTATAACAAGTGTTGTGTCGGTTCTTACTTAGATCAATCCAGTCTTGGATTAATTCCTATCAGTCCTTCGGATCGGTTCCTATTACTTTTATTACAAGTAATGATATCAAAGAGTTGAGGGACGTCATCAAAGACCGAACTTTAAAAGTTTTAAGGACTGAACTGTACCGGAACGAGACTGAGCTGGACGAGACTGTAGTCTTCAGTCCCAAATAAGGATCGACACAACTCTACTTATAACATTGTAAAAGCTCACTGGCGACACTGACCTTGCCTTGCAACTCCACATACTACATGTATATGTTAGGAATAATTATTGAACAGCGGAAAACCTTTTTTACATTTACTATTTCTAAATGCAAATATTACTACATTGAGTGCTGCTTATGAATGAAGTCTTACATATAAAAACTGTTCATACACCTTTTTAAGAAATGACTGTCGTAGCCAGCCAAGGAGAGTCCCCTTCTTCTATGATAATCCCAACAATTCAACCAAGGTACTTATATTTTTGTCGAGAACTAAGACTAGCATTGCCTTTAATAGCATCGTTACTAGAATGGAAAAACTAAAATTTTCAATTATGAAGATAATTGATAATCTATATTAATAAAGCAAAGTTTGTCTATCTGTCCGTATGTTTAAATGAAAACCAGCCATTTTGGGTGCGTAATATATACTACTCCTTGATGTATATCATATATATATATTTGATCTAAGAAATAACAGTGCAGTCATATTAATGAAATCTTGCAGACGTTTTGAATGTAGCATCGAGGGTTTAGAAAGAGTGTACTGTATATGGTGCTCTCTGATGTATATTATATTCATACTTTTGATGTAAGAAACATATTAATGACATATTGAAGGTGTTTTGCATGTAGCATTAAGTGCGTGTAGCTAAGGGTCCGCCAGGTAGCACTCTAGAGACTTAAGTACTCCTTGGATCATCAGTCATAACGTCATATTTTCTTTCTTCATAGCCTGTGTACTTTCATTCTTGAGGAGAGAACATCAGTGCATTGAGTAACGGCGTGTGAGTGTTCTCATGAAAAAAGGAGACTAACACTAAGGATTTTTTTGCGTAGATATCTCCTATATTTTTTAGTCAAAGTTTATCTGTTGGACGAGGCCTATTAACCGGGTACTACTGCTAGTAATTTACAAAAAAAAAAAAAACTTTATTTACTTTTATTGATCGGCAGCATTTTGCCAATTAATTGACAAACCAGTGGATTATCAATAAGTTTCTGATTAATCGGTACATCCCTATTTTATTGAATCAATCCATTTCTTAGTAAATGTTTATTGCAAAAATAAATTATGCCATTTAGTGAATATTGAGAGAGAATCTCCCATCTCATTTGAATAGTTCAGTCCTCATAAATCAACCAATAAATTGCAAAGATGAAGGTACAATCCTAATACATACTAAAGAAATATGTACATAAAGGATATTCTTGTTTCGCATAACCAGTTAGAAAGTGAATTTAAATGATGACTGTATTAAGGATTTGCTTTATAGATCTTTAATGAGTAAGGTCTTGAATTATAGATGAACAAAAAGCACATACATAAGTATCCATGAATGAACATATTTAATATTAAGAGCCATGACTGTTTTTATGGATTAGATTTGCTTTATCAAAAATAACTACATGTACATATATAATAGTTAGGTAAGTTCATTTGAGATCATATCTAAGTACTTACAAAAGTAAAGGAAATAATCCTTTAATAATTATGTATTTACGTAGGGTATACTTGGACAGTTGCAACAGGCCCCTACTTTCAAATATCAAAAAAGGTAATATCTTACAAATCACATTGCGTTTGAATAATATCATGGAAACGAGTCTTTCTGTTGGCTTTTCTTTGAAATACTGGATAAAAGCTGATTTTGTGGAATAATATTTTTTTAAATACATATAGAGAGTGTTTTATTGTTTATAACCCTTCAATCAGGAATTTGTTTTCAAATATAGTAAAAAAAAAAAGTTCCTAAATTACATTTTCTATACATAAAAAATCAAAAAGAAAAATGGAAAACGACGTCAATCCAAAACTTTCATTGTTTGATATAATGATTCTTTAACTCAATCATTAAAAAAGTTATAAACCCGTTAAAATTTCTATGAAAAGTCATAAAAACTAGTGTTTTGTCGGTCCTAATAAATTTGGTCCAGTCCGGTCGTTGGTCCTTGGGACAGGTCCTTAAGTGTCGGTCCTTATAATTTTTCATAAAAATATCGATGGTTTATTAAGCCAAATAAGATATATTAAATATGCATTAAGATTATTGCACATATCTTGCAAAAATATTATATTTTTCATTATAATAGGTACATATAATTAATATATAAGGGAATAATTAAAAGGAATCATTGATGTCACGAAGGATTCATTTAACCTTGTCTAAGGACCGACAAGTGGTACTGAATTGAGCTGGATGGGGCCGGACTGGACTGGGGTGCGGTCCTCGGTCTTAAATAAGGACTGAAAAAACACTAATAACAGCCCACAAATGTATCATATATCTAGAGAGGAATAAAACGTGGAGAAAAATAACAGTTTTGAGAACAGAAAAGGAAAAACGGTTAAATATATCGTTCTTTTTTTTATTTATTATTTACTAGATTGTCGTGGTGTTAACATCTCGCTCAGAATGATGAATTCCTGTATTTTTGTATGTGACTTAAAAAATAAAACTTAATAAAATAATAGTTGTAGTAAAAAGACACCAATTACTTTTCCAATAAATGCCTTTAGTAATGTGCATCCCGCATTATAAAAGTGTAATCGGCTTACGTTGGATTCTGTTATAAAGATAAGATTTGGCGTCAAAGATGGACACCAGTAAAGAGAAAAAACGCCATATTGTACTGAGTTTTCTTCGATAAAGGGTAAAATGCAAGGCAATCTGCTGAACATGTCAATAGTGTTTATAGTCCTTATAATATTATACCCAATCATGCACAATTTTGGTTGATGCCAATTCTGTTAAAGTAATTTTGATTTCAAAGATGCAAGGCTAATATTCGAAAATGTGGACGAAATAATGGAAATCATCGAGTTTTACTATTATGCAAGCACTTTTTTGATTGCTAAGTTGCTAAGCCGATTAATATTAATTGAAGGAAAAAATTTATTGAAATTATAAATTATAGAAGAATTTCTATAAATGTGGAAGAAGATTCCTCTCTTTCTCATTTTCTTTCCCTAATATTATATAAATGGGAGCTGATATTAACATAGGTCTTAATTCGGTAGTACCATATGTATTCTCCCTCCTTCTCCTCGTGCTCTCCGAAATGCCTACCCCTACATATATATTACGCCATTCACTAAAGGATTAAATAATTATGGAATTAAAGTAGCTCATGGACAACGCCATTGAGAGAAATTATTCTCTTGAACTAAATATGCGTAGGTTCGTGTCCCGGTCATTCCTAGAGAAATATATATATTTAATGTAGAGATACGGATTTAACACAAGATTCTTAGGTTACATGGTGTAATTGTAATAAATAATGTTCGCTTAAACTTAATCAGTGCAACTCCATCTAACCAATTAAAGGAACATTTAAAAAAAATCATTGATTTTTTGGCTATCCGTTGATATAATTTATCAAAGTTAAAAATCATACTAAATATTATAACGCACAGTATAAAGGAGTAATTTACAACTGAGTTGTTAACTCAGATTGGATTTTTTTAACTGTGGTAACTGTCCCTGTCTACCGGAACAGTTACAACAGCTGATGGGTTACATTCAGGTAATTTTTCTTTTGGAAAGGGATTAGCTGTTATAACGTCTAGATGGATTCAAACAATAGCAGACGTATTTGCTTTAAATTTTACTGTATTTGAGTCAAACCAGCTCTGGATAATTGAGCCAAGAACAAAAATTGTTAGAACTGTCTTTGGTCTCCCCGATTTTATAAATAAATATGAAGGTTCACGTGTTAAGAATATTTGATTTTTTATAGGTGAGCTTGTTCTTTTGTATTGTTAGGGAGTGACTAATTGGCTACTTAATCTCCAATTATATTTTTAGGTTAAATATACACGTCAAAGGAAATCAAAGTAATCATTTATATTATGTATTTCAAGCCTTTATTTTGAAGACGCTCTATGAATTAATTAGTGAATTTTTTTTTGAATGTATTGTAAAGAGCAACATTCCGTCAAAATAAATGCTAATGATTTTATAGATTTATGTTAGTCCATTTTTTTTTGTATGAAAAAAAAACATAAATGATAATCATTATGCCATCTAAAAATGTCTTTTAATCATGATTTTTAAGGGGAAGGATTGAGTTTAATGTCATGTCCAAAAGTATTAACACTCCTCTCAATTAAAACTGTGTCTCGTTTTGGATATAAAATGTTATCAACACACTTTTTTCTTTATAATTCATTCTTCATAATGGATACAAAAAACCATCATTCAAAACTTGAGCTCATTTGTTCATGTTTCAATGATTATATTTTTGGTCATCGTCACCCTCGGTATACACAAATAGAACTTCATTGCCTCGCAAATGTTCATAATCTCAGTGTATGGTTGTTTTTATATCATTGTCATGAAATTATATTATGAACGTTTTGGAGTATATTTGTCCAATCTCCCATGTTAAATCGTTCAAAAGCTGATATAGTCAAAAGTATAAATATCAAACTATAGCAAACTAATATACTAATATTTTCTGTCTTTTCCTAGATTTTTTAATACATAACAATATTTTGGTCTGAGATTTCTTGATAGTGCTTGAGTTGTATCAGAAAAAATATAACATTGGGATGCCATACTTTATTTCAATAACTGATATTATTTATGTAACAAATTTACTCAATTTAAAAGTACATAAAAAAGTAAATGATAAAAACGAGGATGAGGTGTAAAACCTAATTACAATTTAACAAAATTGGTTATTTTTTTAAATAAACTCTCTTGACTTCAACACACTTGATCCAGCCCCTTTCCAACATCGATATTCCTTCCAAAAGTGAAATTGTGGAAGGCTGATAAAATAGTTATCTGTGTGTCTCTTAACTTCCGAGAAACAAATTTCAATAAGCTTGTGAACAGAACAAGAGTGAAAAGATCAAGAAATCATTCTGAGAGTGTCAAATCAGGAGAATTATGTGGATGGCCGAACAAATCATACCCCATATCACGCAGTTTTCTTATTGCCAACGCACTATTGTGTACAAGTTTGTTGTCCTTGTGAAATATGTTCTTTTTTCTTCTTTAACTTGACCTCTGGCATCTAGTTATCCAAGAAGGTTGGACTAATATTTGTCTGTAACTTTTTTTTTTTTTTAATATAATCAATTAACAGGAGTCTGGCGTGGTTGCTTTTTTTGGCCGTCCATCCCCTGAGTCATCTTCGAGGGATGTACAACCACGTTTAAATTCAGCTGCACACTTTTTAACAGTTGACATAGAACGAGCAGAGTCCCCGTAAACTTTTGTCAACTTTGGATGGATTTCCTTAGCGGTGTATTCATCCAAAAGAATTTTATAACCTGGGAATAGTAAAATTTTTACCTTTTGACAAAAGAACAAGAAAGATGTTTACTGAAATAGTTCGTCTAAACAAACTACCTTGGCAAACCAGTTGAAACTCTTCAATAAAAGGTATGACCCTTACACACAGCAGAAAACATAATTTTTCTAGTCCTACCCATAAACTTGTGAAAGAACTAAAGTTAACGTTTGTTTTTATATTTTGAAGGCAAAATTATTATTTGTAGGTTTTTTAATAATACGTGCTTTGTTCTGTATCATTTACTATCAATACACATATCATTTGTTATCGTTAATGTTTCAAAACTAAAATCTCAAGTGGACTTTTATTTTTATTTTATTTTATTTTTGAGCATAAGGTCTATTTATTATTATTATTATTTTATTTCTCCCTTCCGATAGGATTTATGACTCTTATGTCAGCGAGTGCACCAATAGCTAGTAACACGATATAATATTAAAAAACAACCAAAAGAAATCAACAATA
Organism: Lepeophtheirus salmonis; assembly: GCF_016086655.4. Taxonomy (NCBI): domain Eukaryota; kingdom Metazoa; phylum Arthropoda; class Copepoda; order Siphonostomatoida; family Caligidae; genus Lepeophtheirus; species Lepeophtheirus salmonis. The sequence goes on from NC_052135.2 coordinate 60,598,568, forward strand.
ATAAACACTAAACATTCCCGATCACTACATTCTCGTCGCATTTAATACATTAAAAGTCCGGCTTTATTCCCGTTAATTTAAACTCATTGAGATCCAACTCCGCTATTCTTGGTGAAGGGGAGATACTGCTGAAGCACACTGGAGAGTATGGATCCTGTATATCACCTTCGACGCCAAACAGAGTCCTTTGTCGGTTCCTTGGAAGCTGTACAAAAGCTCATTTGGATCAGGGTTTCTACCCATTTTCTCCCCATCACCCTTTCCAACGTTCTCTATTATGCCACTCAGATTCACACAGTCCCGGAAAATGTGAGAGGTTGTCTTTACTTGATTGCAATCCACACAGAGTGCCCGAGCGTCATTAAAATGTCTCCGAGTAAAGAAGCCACCCGACGATACCCGATATTTCAGATACATTTCCTTTGGATTGAGGACTGGATCCCAAATTGTCTTTAAATTTTATTTTCTTTCTATTGGGGATGTTACATCAAGTGGACCTTTAATATGTGGCGCGTCAATATAAGAACAATCTTGAAAAAAAAACCCGTCAAGAATAAAACGACAATTTATTTCTTCACTTCATATTTACATACAATATTTCATAGACATATTTGAGTCCTTTATAGGCTTTGTATTTATATATGTGGGATGATTAAGATATTCAAGAGTTTTAACTATAGTTTAGAACCATTATTTGATTAATAAATCCTTACATTTGCCACGATATGAGCTTTCAAATCAAATCTATCAATTCCTCATACATTTATTGTGACCCTCCATTTTGGGTACTTTAAGTAAAATGCAATTATCCCACACTCAATTTTGAGAAAAATGATTATGACCTGCTTTTTTGTTGACGGGCTACATAAGTATGCAACTTTTATTTAATTAAGTATGTACAGGAAGCTGATAATAGCTATAATAAAAAAATGCTATATTTCCTGTGAATTTTTCAAAAGTGTTAAGTCCTGATAATTCTCGGGTTAAATGATATTTCGAGAGAGAACCCCTAGTCATAACTTATATTATATCTCTTGTTGAATGTAGAGATATAATTTATCAGTTGGAGTTGATTCCCCCCCTCCCCATCATATATACAGATAGTGGTTGAAAATATAAATAGAGTTTCTTTAAAAACAACAAGACTGGATTTTGATGCAATCATTTCTTCAATTAGCCTTGAGGCCTCTTATTTTCTGTGTCTGGTACTTAATGATGTCTATGTCTGTTAGGTTAAAGAATTTTTGTAATTATTTGTGACCAAATCTGTCTTTTATCCTGGTTAGTATTAATATTTCTTAAGATTATAAACTTTTTAACATTTGTAAAATATCATTATTTGAAGTACATCTTTAAACCAAAATACATTGCAGTGGTTTAAAATAGAATGTAGATGAATTTTTACGTATTTATTTCTAATTTATGACTCATTTTAATTTTAAAACTTTTGAGGAAATTACTCTAACTAGAAAAATACATTCTTTAGGCTAGAGTCTCCCAAGTAAATTATTTATATGTTTGAATAAATAAAACATTTCGTCAACTAGTATTGGGATGTGAATTTGGTAGGGTGTAAGGAGAAAGCAGGAGTCAGACTTATGGTACAACTCAATTAGAACCCTTGTTAATATTAGCTACCTCTTATATGATTTATGAGGAAGAAGAAGGATTACTTTTATAATGTAGAGAAGTTTCGACATTCAAAAAAAAAAAAGAAGGTTGGCGGGAATTCATCATTTAGAGAGAGATATTTTCAAAACAGCAATCTATTTAAGAATGAGCAAAATATGAATAAGATTGATAGCCCCAACAGCCCATTCTCCTCTTGATACAAATTTCAAGCTCTGCTTATGTATTGACAATACTGTATTGCCAATATAATTTCAATACAGTAATTGTTTGTTATTGTTCCAAATATAAGGTAAAGTTTAAACCTATAATATTGAAAAAAATATTTGAAGATATAAAATACGAATTTCCATCCAAAAATCCATATTTTGGATCTTTTGAAAAAAAAAAAAACTCATCTTAAGCACTTTTACATTCTGGCAAAAAGGCATCAAACTATGTACTTTCTTTGCTCAATAGCCTTTAAATATCCTAAAAGTGCTATATTTGATGATTAAAACACAATTTTTTTAACTAAAAGTATGTGTTTTGATTTTTTTTTAAATATAGTCATTTTAATTCATTTTTCGTTCTAGTTCTGTAAAAGAAGGCTTTAAATGCTGTATTTTTTCCGCTCAAACACCTTTAAATGCTCTTAACGTGATATATTTGTTGATTAAATTACGAATTTCTAACTAATAAGATGTATTTTTGATTTTGGAAAAAAAAGAAGTGATTTTTGCTCTATTTCTGCCAAAAAAGCTTCAAATGTGCCAGTTTCTTCGCTCAATTACCTTTATACCTCCTCAAAACGCTATATTTAATGATTAAAAATCCACAAGAAATGTCATTCGGCAAAAATATTAATGAAAAAATTACCGGCAACAAAAGTATTCATAATAAAATTATCGGTCTTATCACGTCATAGAATTATATACATTTGTACGAGTGGAACCTTTAATTTAAAAAAGAAAAACACACATATAATTTGGGTTAGTTTTTTTCAATGACGATGTAGATCATTCTTACTTTAAAAATGAAATGTATACAATGCCTTTCAAATTATTTTTTCTTCTTTAAATTGATGACTCCATTCAGGAGAGAAACAATACCTCATCAAAAAAGGCATTAATACTTTGATTAAGGAAACACATTCAAAGGTAAAAAGAAAAGAAGAAAAAGAGTTAATAACTCAATTGTAAATCACTTGATTTTATAATTGCTCTGTGATTCAAAAAAAAAAAAAAGTCATAGGAGAAGAAGGAAGTTGTTGCAAGTAGAGCAGTCAGAAGGAATAAGAAAAGGTAAAATGAACCTTTAATTGTATTTGTAATTTAATATTTCTACATAAATTGAATATATTACATTCTGATTCTGATTGATTAAATTACATATAGCTATGTAGGTTATACTAATACGTTTTTGTCCCTGTACAACAAATCTTATCTGCTGGAGACCACCAATAAACTGACTTTGGCAATGTCTGAGGCCTTCTACGTCATTTTAGTTTGAAATAATGGGATTTTATGTATGACAATTGACCCTTTGTAGACCTTTTGTATCCTCCAACTATATTTTACATTTTTTAGTATGTGGTTAATCAGTAAAAAAATATGTTTTAAATCATTTAAGTGGTCTAATATAAGTGTTGATTCATTCCTTATTCATTCGGTCCACCCCATTCTTAAGATCAGTGCTATCAGTCTTTGGGACCGGTACTTAATACTGTCGGTCCTTCGGACTGTCCGTACTAGAACTGACTAAAAAAGAAGAAATAAAGTTAATTGACGCCATTGAACTTTATAAGTTTTAGTACTGATATACAGGACTGAACTGGATCGGAAAGAGTATCAGTCTTTGCCAATCTCAGTTTTTTTTATTGCTAGCTTTCGTTATTTGAGGGGGGAGTGCTTAGCCTCAAAAATTATCAGCAGCGTTATACAATTACTTTTATGAATAATTTTATTATATATATATACCAGCAGAGGGTGCCCGGCTGTGGGAACTAATTGAAGGGGAATAGACACAAAGAATGAAGGTTGAAGAAAAGAGACAGAGGTATAAGAGAAGAGGGGAGAGAGATGCAGAAAGTGTAAAGGGGATGGTGGTTTTATTTCGGTCAAAAACATCCCCCAAAAATATCATTGGAAAATGCTTATTTATTTTATACGTCTACTTTCTAAATTTGAGACTGATCTATTCCACCATTTTGGATACCAAGTATGATGACATCAAAAACCCACTTATAAATATATACGCGTATAGGATATGATTTTTTTTTTTTTGGGAGGGGAGGCTGAGATTCAGAAACTTTTAGGGGGGCTCACCCCCTCCCCAAAGTGACACCACTATTTTTATTCATATATGTCTCAGACTTTGCCAAACTCAGTTTTTTGATTGCTTTAGCAAAAACAGTTTTAGTGCAAAGAGGAAAAAATATCAATTCCTGATGCTTGTTGTGATGATACCTTTCTGAAAAAAACCATTCTCATTAGTTCAGAACGTCAAGTACTAATATCATATATGTATTAATTGAATTTCCCTTAAATAGAACTTATTAATCTGATTTTAAAAACGTATTAACACCATAAATAGGTACATATGTACGAGAGGAAGGCTTCCAAAAAGACAAGTCAACTTAAAAAAGAAAAAAAAAAAAAAAAAAAAATTACCTATGACCTTATACAGTTGATTGGATATCGAACGAAGGTGAATATTTATTGTAGGAACATAATAGTGTTGAAACTCGGTCCAAAACCGAATTATTTTATCTATACCGGATTGGATTGATATTTTGGTTCAAACCTGGACCTTAGAGAGGGGACTGACATATAATCGGTTTCGAATCGTGGACCAATTTTTTCGGTCTCAATATATAAGCTTATTTTTTTTTCCAACTCAATTTATGGATCGATTTTCTCTCCTATCCTAAATTATGAGTTGTAAAATAGGATTTATGACACACTTTTAACTTCATGTGACGTTATTGTAGGTCGTTGCTCACAATTTTAAAACACGACAGACGTCATACACAATTCATTTATAGAATCTATTCGGATCAAATTTTTCTTTGTCACCAATATTTAGAGCGGGAAGCCGAAAAATCAAAAGTCCATTACAGACCCATACAGTCAAGACATACAAAAAATTATGCAGCAACATTATGGCTGACTTCTGGCATTCCTCTACGTGGCCTTCCTTAAGCTCTGCCCTCAACCCCTGGACTTTGTAGTTTAGAGCGTCTTGGAGAAAAAATGTGTGCATACTTTTCATCCAAATATGGATTCGCTCTATGTTGCCATAATGCCAGCATGGTACCCCAATGGACACGGCATTTATCATCAAGAGCTGCCAATCTGTTATTGCTGGTAGAGGAGGACATATTGAATTAAAATGTAGCTAAATATTGTATTTAAACAATTCATCGATTGGTTTTGAATTGTCTTTTTTTTTTATTCTATAAAAATTACTTTTTCGTAATTAAGTCATGCCACTGCAAATTTTGGGTCCCCATTCTGTAAAGAAAGACTTTTTGGGGCTCAATCAATTTTTTCCCCATTTCTGGTTTGTGTGTTGTATAAATATGATTTACTTAATACATTTAACTTCATATGACGCTATTGTTGGACGATGTTCAAAATTTTGAAACACAACTAACCTTATCTAAAATTCGTCTAGAGGTTCGGTACAGACCAAATTTATATGAACATAACAGTCTCCAGGATTTTCAGACCCAAGCCCAACCTACTAATACCTACCTACACATCTCCGTAAAAATATTCATATTTTAATATTATATTTCACTAATTGACCCTTTGTTTTTCGTATGTACATATGAATTTATTAATACTTAAGTGCCCAAATTTTAACAAGAACTCTTAAAATAAAAATAATATGAGAAATGTTTTTACATATAAGTACAGAAGTAAATCTGCGTGCTATTTTGATCTTTTATTTGTGCTGAGTTGCTAAAAAACAACACTTGTTTTGCATGCACATTGTAGTTTCATATACATGTACCCATGTAGGTGTGTAGACTATATACGTACCTACAAACTAGTTAGGTATATTATACTATAACCCTTCCTCTAATTATGTCTATTCATTATGTACTTGAGTCATTATTATAATTCATTTTATTGGTCTATTTAATTGCAGTTAAAATTCAAATCATAAATTTGTATTCCTTTTTCTTTAGGAGCACGAATCCAAGCTTCCTTAATTGCTTTAAAGGGGGATTTCGCCCCAACAAATTGATTCTTGTGTATTGTATTGAAAATATATAAGGATATGTACATTTATTATGACTATAAAATATAATTTACCTTGTATCATAGTTTTGAAAGTAGTTTTTTAGAAATAAATATATATAATGGCTAAAGAGACAAATCCTGTACAAATTTTTATAAAAAAATGTAAAAAAACAAACATTAAAATTTAAAGAAAGGGTGTCAATAATGTTATAAAATTAAAACACTTCATTGAACCAATGGTTTATCATTAATTATCAGGTCCTTGACTACAAGGCGGTGGCGCTGGAACCAAAAGGGCCAAGCTTTTTGCAGAATTTTTATAGTTCTCACAATAAAAAAATTGAGAGAAAAAATTATTATTATTATTTTTTTTAAAGTGTTATTTATTTTAATTTTGTCTCTTCTATAAAAAAATATTTGTCAAATTTGGCATTTATAAATTTTTTCAAAGTTGTCAAAAAAGAAAATTCTGCTGTTATCCCCTGATGACATCACTATTATATCATTGGGCTCACTGTTTGAATATGCAATAGGCTGTAGGGTGTGTGTGTGTGGGGGGGTTACCTTGCTACATTTTTCCCTCTGACTAAAAGGCTATTGCCAAGTTTGGGTAAAATAAATATTTTTTTGTCACTTATATTTTGTTCTTGTCCCAATTTTAAAATTCAACATTTTTCTTTCGCTTAAATTTTGTCTCTTCAAAAAAAAAAATTTACCTCTAAAATAATGTCACTTTTCTACCATTTTATTCGTAGAAATAAGGATTGTATTAAAAAAAAACAATCCAAAACATTCTGTTATTATCGTCGAAATATTCCACACACCCCCTACCCCCAAAAACAAAAAAGTGATAGTCACGGCCCTGTCAATTATATCTCATTAATAGGGTTTAAACAAATGATTATCGTTTTTAAGTAGAATATTGTATAAAAACTGAAATGACGTCTTCTTCTTAAAAAACAAACAAAACAACCATTAAGCTTTAAAGTCTTTTTTCATTTGATTTAATGAAAACTAACAAACAAAATGCCAAAAAGACGATTATGCGATCGGTTTATGTACAAAACTAAGCTGCTATAAGACGAAATTAATGTCCACCTTGGGTACTATGATGGACATATTTGCAATTAGCATGAATTCACTTTTAAATGGGGCACGAGTAAGTTTGTAAATTCGAATGAATTCTTTACATGCGAGCTTTTTTGCTGATAGCGACCTGAACAGTGTTTTTTTTTATATTTTCCAAAGCTGTTATCATTATTCTTTCGTTCTAGAGGAGACAAGTGATGTTAGTAAAGTATTAAGTCTGACCATTATTAACGTTGAAGCTGTTGAGGAGTTATAAGCATGTCCTGCCCGTATGAAAAATTAAAATAAACCGAACTTGGTAATCCTGACAATTTGAAGAATGTTTTGGAGGAGAGCAGCTTAGCTGTCATCCCGGTTTATTGGATATGATTCCAAGCACCGTGAGAGGAAGGAAATGCACACAAAATCTACTCTGTATATAGAAAGGACATATAGGTTGGAATTACTCCAATGCCGATCCTCAATTCTACTCCGAGTCCGACAAGGAATTATACTTATAACTCTCGAGCAAGCCCTCGTTGTTACTCTACGTCTAGTAATTATTGTATACTTATGTGTTTTGTCTTTAATAATTAAATAATAATGACAACATCTTTAGAAAATAAAAAACCCCAGATGATTACCTACTAGAAAAAAGCACTCCTGCTTTCAAAGACATATTTTTTACACTTCTGTTTATAAATGTAACTCCTTGATGGACACAGAGTAGAATTGATTTATCTTCGTTCATATTTCTTTTAATTTTTTGAGAAAGCAATGACTTTTATTGCGTGATTTGTTTAAAACTACAGGTAGAACTACAGAATAGATTATTATGATTAAAACTTAATCTGACTTTTTCAACAAGAAGGGTGTCTATCCGTACTCCTATAGCGCCCCTAACATAAATGACTCATAATCTAGAGGTCTATTTTAGGGTTATGTCTCCAAATGGTATCCATTATTAAAAATAATTTTTGTAAATAATCTCCGTATTTGATTATAGGTTTTGTTCGCAATTTCAATACCCCGTCCGACATATGTACATGCTTTGTACATGTAATCTAGACATTTTGAATGTTGTGTCATATTTTTTTTGATGAAGTGGATCTAAAGTGGAAAAATATCATTGGATGTTGTACAAATGGTGCACTGGATATGCTTTCAAGCACTTGTGAAAAAGTGTGACCTTATGTAAAAACACTCAATGACTGCTACACCGGCATTCACTAGCAGTTGCAACCCTCAATTGTATTACAAGATATAACGAAAGTAGTTTACAACATGAAAAGTAGTGTACTGCACACATGACCCTTCAAGGAACATCGTAGAGGTAGGGGGAGGGGGGGGACAAAACACTCAGGAGGTAATGTTAAACCTCGAGTTTTCCAGCTTTGAGATAAACTAATCTCGTTTACGAGCTACAAGTTTCCACTAAAATCAACAATTGAAATATTTAGCTCTCATAACTAGGGGATATTTTTGAACAGTTTTATCAACTAAATCTGAAGATATATCTTAATACTGATAAGGGTCTGATTTTTCGATTTGCTAAATGCTGACTATGAAAAGTTGATCACCTTGCTGGACAGTGGCAACCTGGTGCATCTCAAACACTTTCAGAACAAGTTCAAAAGATTTTCGCCTGAAATACCCAATGAAGATTTGGATTTGATCATGAGTTGGAAGTCAACATTGTATATAATTTCAGTTGCAATACCTTTATTTAAAAATGTCTTTAACCGAGTTTTGGCCAACAATGACAATATTGTATCCCATTGTAGCGAAAAACTTCTCCTTGCTATTTGTCTCGACATCTCTGAGTGGGTATGTATTCTCAATATTACTTACCATTAACTACCCCCTCCTCTGTGTCAACGATTCTGCCGATGAGCAAACACTTAGAATGTTAATCAAAATGGTACATGAAGATTTATTAATATCAATTTTATATTCATGGATATTTTATGCGCATTAAATTATTAATTGTATTAATTAAATCAAGGCAAATTCAATGATTCTCCTGACAAATTAAATTAAGACTGATATATATGTTCTTGAATTGTTTGAATTTGCAAATATATCGAAAAATATATATGTACAGGGTTCGGAAGCAAAACGTGGACTGTTAATAAAGCTAATTATTTAATTAAAATAGCGAGGTTTTGCAATTTTCCCTTGCATATTCCGAATCTCCTGTCCTTTTTGCATAAGTAAACAATTATAAACCTACCTCAAATCTTTCATCATGAGTGAGCAAGAAGCAAAAAAGCAGAGGATCTCAGACCTTCTAGATGCCAAAATTGAGGTGGCAGAGATTATGGACATTGTAAAGTGCTCCAGGAGCCTCATTTTCAAGATGGCCATGATGAAAAATACCTCTCCAGGAAAGAAGGATGTGGGGGACACAACTTGAAATTTTTGATTCTGAGTTTCTGGGGGACCTGAAAAAGAAGATCAAGGAGGACCCCACAAAATCCATGAATTGCCTCTCTAACGAGTTTGACGTGGATTAGGGAACAATCAGGTTGGCTGTGAAGGAGGACTTGGGGTTATCCTCTTACACAAGGACCCCTTGTCACCTGTTGACGGACACTCTGAAGAAAAGGAGACTGTAGAGGTGCAAGAAAGTTCGTGCATGGATCAAGGGAAATGGATCCACAGTAAAATTTTCTTTGACGAGAAGATTTTCACCGTGGATTAGGTCTACAACCGTCAGAACGACCGTTGGCTTGGGATATCACCAGGAGTCAAGGGGGTTAAGCCTCCAAACTTCTTTTTAAGGCTTTTTTAAGGGGGAAAAAATGGGCAGGAGGCCTACAAGGTGCTGAGGTTCACCATACTGCCATGGGTCAAGACCACCTACCTTGAGGACAGCTATGTGTGGACCCAAGATGGTGCACCCTCAATGACATCGACCAAATGCCAGAATTTCTGCGCGGACAACATGGCTTTTTTTGGGCCAAGGACATGTGACCATTATCTTTGCGGATTTGAACCCGTTGGACTTTGCTGTGTAGGGCACTTTGGAGAGGGAGACTAACCGGACATCTCACCCGAACGTGGACTCCCTGAAGGCTGCCATTGTGAAGGAGTGGAACAACTTGTCCGGGAAGTTCATCATCAGGATTTCTTCGGCCGTGTGGAGGGTGTGATAGCTGCTGAGGGCGCCCATATTGAGTGAACATGTTCAAAAAGGTTGTGTCTCAAAGTTTTGTTAAAAAAAATCAAAGTTATTTAAAAAAAAGAAAAATTATTGACATTTTTTCTAAAATTTGTCATTCAGGCTACGTTTTATTGAGTCAATTTTAGGCATTGTATTTAAATTTATGGGATAAGTTAAGATACTCAAGAATTTTGACCATATTTGCGACCTTTTCTTTGATTTAAGAGACTTACGAGTACCGGGCCGTGCAAAATTATTTACCAATAATGTAAATATACTTCTTAAGAGGTTTTGTGGCAACCAATCTGATTGTTTAGTATTTTTATTGTTAAAATAAACAAAAATCCTTCCTGTGAGAGCGTAACAACTTCCACACGTGAGACCATGTCCAATCAGGAAACAAAGAAGATCGAAATTGCAGCCCTCCTCCGAGCAGGAGTGCCTCATAACAACATTATGGAATAGATTGGGGCCTCGTTGAAGACAGTTTACAACGTTTCCAAGCGCTTGGAGGCTGGGGGTGATCTCAAGCATTCCCCTGGGGCTGGCAGGAAGCCCACTGTCTCAACAAGGCAAGTAAAGGCAGTGTTCAAGAGGATTCCCAACAGGTCCATTGCCGACATGGCCAGAAAGATGGGGATGTCGACATTAACTGTTTCAAGGGCATTGAAAAGGGCTGGAGGAAAGTACCTGAGGCGTACTGAACGCCCTCTGCTAACTGAACGTCAGCAAGAAGTCAGACTTGAGCGTGCCAAGAAAATATTGAATGATATCAAGAGCTCATCTGGATGCATCATCATTTTTTCAGATGAGAAAACTTTTACAGTCGATCCTGTTTTCAACAGGCAAAATGACCGTGTTGTGAGCTTTGGAGATCCAACAGTTTGGGAAGGTCATGAAGCCGGTATGGTTCCCCACTGGCTCAGATTAACAGCGGAGGATTATGTGATTATATTCTGGCGTCCAAGGTCCTTCCGTGGATCAAATCCATAGTCAGCAACTCTCCTTTGGTTTTTCAACAAGATGGAACACCCGCCCACGCTTCCAAGAAAGCTCAGAGTGGCTCAAGGACAACATGAACTTTTTGACTACTGGCCCTCAGAGCCCAAATCTGAACCCACTAGACTTCCCTATCTAGGCGCACGTGGAGACCAAGGCCTGCAAAAAACGACACAAGAACATAAATGCCTTAAAGGCTGCTGTCAACAAGGCCTTCCATGGACGCCGATTACATCCAGCAAGTTCAGATTCAGACCCTTACCAGTGTATTGAGTCAAATGGTGGCTACATTGATTCAATTTGATCACAAACTATTTTATTATTCTAAAAATGTTTAAATTTTTTCAAAACATTCAAATGTCATTATTGTGCGCGATATGTTCTGAACAAAAATTGGTAAATAATTCTGAACGTCCCAGTATATTTGCCCAGTTATGTTCTTTTGAATAAAAACTGTCGATTTCTCTATCTTATATCCTGAAGATCAAATTTTTATTTATTTTACGTGCAATTTGTAGCGACTTCAAAGGGCTACAAAAATAACTTGTTGATAGAAATTCGTCGAAAAATATAAATTTAATCTTCACTCTTCTTTTCTCCCTCTGTATTTTTCTTCATCCCTCTCTATGTTTATTTTTTTCTACCTTCATTCTTTGTTTCTATTCACTCTATTCAGCCCTAAGTTAAGTATAAGTAACTAGCAAAGGGTTACCCGGCGTTGCTCGGACAGAGGAGGGAGCGGGAACTCACATTGACACTGTGAATGGCCAATAATAATTCTTTTTATTGTTTAGACCCCTTCGGTACAGACAACGCATTGGTCTACCCTACACTTGCAAACACTCGCAAACAACTTTTACAATGTGGAAGCCTTGAGGTGTCAAAGAAATGGGTGCTACTCAATTATCCTATTTTTGTTTGTTGTTGCTTATGTTTTTTGCAAGACAAGAAGGAAATCGTTTTGTTATTACAATTATGACAGGGATGAAATATTACGTTGGAACTGGGTTTCAAGGGTAGGTAATATAATTGATAATTATTATCATGAGGTAATGAGGAAAAAAAAAAAACCATGTTGAGAGGTCACGATGCTACTTTTATACTTATACAGGATTTTATTGGGATTTATATGTATGGTACGGTATTTTGTTAGATATTTTTTATTTATGCCTTTTTAGTGTATCTTATTGGAGTTTTTTCCACTTCATTTGTGCAACTAACTTTGTGGTAAATGTACATAAAAAATATATAGCTAGAGTTGTATAAAATATGACCTAGAACCCGTCATAAACATGACTTTTAATTTTCTAAAGTTAATATTATTTAATTATCGAAGGGATAAGATCTATGTATAAATTAACCACTACTGCGTATGCTCATAACAATGAGGGTATACTCGAGTGTTATAAGTGTGATTCTTTCTTGAGCTTGAACTAGAATTGCAATGTACATCCGAGTAATTCCTGCTTATGTCTTTGATAGATACAGAGTGGGATCTGTCTTTATTTCCTTGTTGTCACGGCTGTTTGCAACTGATTTAATGATAGTTTATGAGAGCTAACCTGCTCTCCTCTTCAAATGGTTAAAATTAATACGTTAATTTTTGGCTTTATTTATTTTGACATACTGCCAAATCATATTTATACAACTCTATCCATAGTTGAAAATAATGCTAAACGAAAAAAAACTGTAAAAATAACGATGGAACAAAGTAGCTCAATAGAAAAAGCACTCTAGAGAAATTATACTCTTGAATTCAATATGACTAGGTTCGCGCCCCAGTAGTTCCTAGAGAAGGAAATATTCATCAGGTATAATGACTTCAAAGAAGATTCCTACGTCAGACAGAGTAAATGCAATACTATAATGTTTACTTATGCTAAATGAGTGTAAGACCAATTAAAGGAAGGTTTAACAAAACCATGGTAATCCTAAGAATTTAAAGATTTTTTTGGAGTTGATCAGCTTAGCTGTGATGACGTTTCATTAAAGTAGCTGCTAGAAACTGTAAAATGGAGTAAGTAAACACAAAGCCACTCCACTCCGCATTAAGCTAGGAAAAAGGTGGAATGTCGATCCAAAATTCTTCTAAGAGTCCAATATGAACTTACACTTATAACTCAAAAACAATTCCTCCGTCTAACGCTTCGTCTTTCATGTTCTAGTTATACAGAAATAAAATAATAATGATAACAGATTTGAAAAATATGAAACACTGGTCATGTTCCTCTTCCATGATCATATTTTTTTTCATATCTAAATCTATCTATGCCATAAATGTAGTTATAAATCTTTCTTTACAGTGCACAAATGAACTGTTCAATAAATACGAGATGTGTGGACTCAACTTGACCCCATGGTGAACTCCTTATATCTTTCTATAATATAATAATAGTTTATTTTCCAAAACCAATTATTTTTACAATTGAGTAATAAATTATTGAGAATTTAACTCTACAAAATTAATAATATACCGGATTTCTGAATTTACCATTTTAAAGCATGATTATAAATAAAGTATGGGAAGGGTTCTACTTGAATGACTTAATGTCTTGTTTATTAAATCATATTGGTTATTCAGATAGACGTAGGAAATGGCCTTCCGATTTAGGCAAACTTAACAGTGGTCAATTAACTTATTATAAATATTGTAACAACCAGAAATGAAATTTAAAAATAACAAAATGAAAAAAACCTAAAAAACTCCTTTGAGTAATTCCTAATTTTGCTATTATGTATTAATTTTGAACAATAATATTTGAAAACGTTAAACTTACTTTTTACAATTTGAAACTTGTAAACTAAGAATAATTCTTTATAAAACACCCAAAAAATTGAAAAAGTACTATTCTTTTTTTTTTAAAGGTCATTTTAGAAATAGTCTGTTGTAATAATATTTTAGAAAAAACTCCTTGAATATTTTTTTTTCTAACCAAAAAAGTTTACTTTAGAAAAATAAATAAAGATACAATCCATAGAGAAAAAATACATTGAGATGGCAAAATAATTTCTATTGGCAGTTTGGCAAACGAGGGCAGTAGTAAATTAAAATGGTCAGTCTGTTACAATTAACAGTAGTTTGACGAAAGGTTATGTTCTTTTCAACTTCAGCTAAAGGAAATAAGTTGATTGGTCAACTTTTTCTGACGTCATCAGATTTGAATGTAACTTCTCCAATGGCAGATTGTCAATCAATGTTAAACCAGTTAATCTAAGAAGTATTCAAACTTAATTCATTTTACACATAATAGAGTTGATAGTTAATTTATATTAATGAGATTCCTATTCTTTATTTGTCCATAAAATAACGTTTTAGATTCATTTTTCACAAAAATAATAAAATATTTTGCTACTTAAGAATATAAGGATGATATACAGGGTCTTGCAGATAAATTGAGACTGAATTCAACTGTTTCTAGATCAATAACGCTTGCAAGTAGAAAATAAGTTTAATGATTCAATTTATTCTTTCTTTTATGGACAATAATGTTATTCTATGTGATATCCATTTTTGGCAAAAATTGTCTCAATTCTTGCCCTGGAGGCCTTGCACCCCTTGGCAACTTGCATGGGATCAATACCCGTTCAGTACTTGGTAATAGAGGCCTTCAAGACCTTGCTGCTGTTGTGTTTGGTAACACAAACCTGTCTCGCTCAGTTCCCCTAGAAGTAGAAGTCCAAGGGGTTTCAAAACGGGGGAGTTGGGGACCAGGTTTTGTGGCTCCAAAAGGGATTTTATTGCTTTTAAAAAGGTCCACAGTCTTCTTGGCCGTATGTGCAAGAGCAGAGTCTTGCTGAAACACAAACTGGGTTCCATTGGCTTCCTGGATCATCCAGGTAATGACAATACTCTTCAAAACCTCACAGTCAAGTTCGACAACTGTTGACCTTCCCCCCTGCTTCATCGTTATATCCTCTGATTACATTCAAAACGGACTCAATCAAAAGATAATAACATAACCTCTCAAATGGTACATTAGAATGAGATATACATGCGCTCTTTAATCATGTTGATGCAGTTAAAATCAGTCCCAATTTATCTGCAAGGCCCTGTATGTACTAAAATAAAAATAATTATTTTTAAGCCATTAAAATTATTGATATCAATCTAGATCGAATTCATTTCTCTGAATATTAGGAGAAGTAGACATCTTAGTTAATTAATAAAATAGAGTCTTTATAATACAGGGATATCTTTATTAATTAAATTCTCAATATAAAATTTATCTTTAATAAGGTATGAACCTTGTTTACTTATACTATTTTGTAATCAAGGCTTTAGAGAGTGGCTCTGTGTTACGGGTAAAAAATATAACCCTAAAAACGAAAATATACAATAGGAAGTGAACTTTGGTTACTATTCTATAGCTTAATAACCACCTCTTGAACATTAATATACACAAATATCAATTATCCTCCTCTGTTATGTTATAGTCGTAGAAAAATAAATTGGTAAATTTTACGGATTACTGAAAAGAATCTCAAGATTTGTGTTCCCAGATTATGAAGGAGGAAAATATATATATAATGGAAAAAGAAATATATGAATCCTTCAAAAAGTTTAATTCCTAGGTATTTTTATCCAATATAAAATTATAAAAGTGTATATTATGAATAATATATTAATTTAATGTCCGTCATTTTGAAATATAAAGTACTATTGATCAGCAATATCATGGAATTCTTGAGACCTAGAATAATCAAACAGGATTTTTATTCCCACGTGAGGGGAATATAAAAGTAGTGATTGTTTGACAACGTCATTATGTACTAATTCCTTCATGAGGAGAGATAAAGGAAAACTATCTATGCTGTATGTCTGAGTATTTCATGGGTCTAAAATTCAAAAGCTATACTAACAGCTTCAATTTTGACATCAAGGTTCCTTAAAGGATCAATTGAGTGTAAAGTTGAAGTTACGCCTATGGTTAAATAAAGATGTTGCCTTACTATGCTTCATTTGTTACTTTGTTTAGGGGGTGGCTTTTAAGAAAGTGGCATACGAGTGGTGCACACCTCATTCATCACTAAAAATATCCTTCACGGTGATGTATAAAAAGATAGAAATAATAATACTTTAACCTTTAATTTATCATAATTGAGCTTCTGTATGTAGACTATATATATAAGTACATACATGTGTAGGCATAATATATGTACATAAAGCAAACCAAAAAATATTTAGCTTACCTGAAAAAAAAGAAAAGAATTATAAATAGGTTTATGATAAAAAAATAAGTAAATGATTAGTTGACAGGCATGAAATGAAAAACAATTATGGATATGATATGAATATTCTTTTAAATTTCGGAAGTTCTTTGAATTATGAATGAACTGAATGAAGCAGCTATAAGTGAGAATCACTTTCAAGGGAAGCTCCACCAATTAAGTTTTTTGCAAAAAAAAAATCAGAATTCCGATTAATCCGCCTATTTAAAATAAATATAATTAAGGATTTTCTCTTTTAGTCTGTTTTTTATTTGTTTTCTAACTTCAATTCTCTTTTTTTAATCATCCCATTTTCTCTCGACTCAAATAATCAAAAGTGGAAATGCCCTTCCCATACCCTACTGTGGCATTTTACTCCCCTAGGTGACCATCTACCGCCCCCTATAGCCAGTGATGGTAATCAGGGCATTTTGGCCATGTTAAAAATAAAAACCGAAAATTTACAGGTTAACCCTGTGAATTTGATGAAAGTCTTAAAGGAGAACAGCTTAGCTGTCATTACGCTTCATTAGATCAGCTACAAGTAACGAGTCAGCTGTGACTAAGGAAGAAGGAAATATGGAAGGATATGGGCAATAGTTACTACAATGTCGATCCTCAATTCTACTCTGAGTCTAACAAGGACTTTAAATTATAACTTTGCGACAAATCCTCTGTTTTACTCTCCGTCTTTATGCAGACACCCTCAGTTTCTATCCGGTTTTTCTATCTATCAATAATAGCTTGTATATAGTAGAAACAACAGTTCACTCCACAGGGATTAAATAATAGTGACAACAGCTGAGGAATAGAAAATTAACTCTTCAATTGGCTACTACAAAAAAAAAAAAAAAAAAAAAAAACGGGCGCGCTAAAAAATGCACCCGATTTTCATCACTACCTATAGCTATGGCAAGGCCATGCCTCTACCCCTTTCTGCTCTTTCCTGTTATTACAAAGGTACTATTTTTACCGAAAATAGGTCGAGAAAAACAGGATCTCAAAAAGAACAGGGAACTGTTCGAGCAAAGAACTACATAGAATCCAGAACCGCAATTTAAGGACCCTTTACATCACTACTTTGATCTCTCCCGTTTATATTGTGATGTCATAATATCAAGTCTATTTCCCTTCATTTCTTATTAGAGAATATTCCTAAATTTAATATTAATATCAAAATAATAACTAATTTTATAATCTTTTATAATGAAGTCCTCTCTCTTTTTTAGAATTTAAAATTTTCCAATAAGATAAAAAAATATGTATTTTTTTTCCTTCAAATTACAGTAATTTCTCCCCCATTTTAAACAAGGTACACAGACCCTGTAATGTATCGCAAAATAAATTTACAAAAGTAAGGCCGTTTTTTTTTATACTTCAAGATGTGAGAAGATCATAAATCATTTTTAAGGGATCTAAATATGCCTCATCGACCTGAAATATTTTCCAAAATGCGATTTTTGATGACTCTTTGGACAAAAAGCTTAGCTATAAGAGGCGATGGAATGTCAAAAAAGACTTTAAACTAAAGTATGATTATTAATATAAATAAAACACTTTTTATATATTTTGCTATCTAAGTATCAAAATTGGATAGAACAATGAATGAAAGGAGAAAAAGCTAGGTGCATTGTCGGCGGTACTTAAAATGCATGTTCACTCCCATCCTTAATTGTTATTTTCCCTTATATTTATCTATTTTTTGAGATAAAAATGAAAGACTACATTTCATATAACAGGATCATTTTTCAAACACAAATTTAAAAATCCTAATGATATACTTTTAATATAATTTTATATGTCTTTTTATACTTTAAAAATATTAACAGTCGTTCTTTGTGACACTTTAATATCTGTCGAAGCTGTATAACATAACTTTGTTATACTTTCATTAACTATTCATCTAAACGAAATGCTCTTTAGATATAGAATTAATTAAACTACAAGTCTACAATCATTTGTGATCCTCCTTCTGGGTATATGTCATAATTAGAACCTTAAAAATGATTTTCGATCTCCTCATATTGTAAAGCATGGGGAAAAAATCCAAAAAGTATACTTTTGAATAGGTCCAGTGTACACGAATTATATTAATAAAAACTTTGCATATTATAATTTTCAAACCTCAACAATTCTCTTTTTTAAAATATAGAGGCCCTGTGATTTAAAATGGTTTCATACTTGGGGAGTGAAAATGCCACGTTAGTCATTTTTGTGCATCCAAAATTTAACTTATCATGACATTTACACTCTAAATAAAAGACACATTATAAATCATAAAACTTCTTCATTTTGATGGGGAAAGCTGATGATAAAAGGCAAAGTTAAAAAAAAAAAAAAAAGTCCCACCTTTTGAGTAATTTATCACGAAACTGTTTCATTTTCTACTTAATAAATTGATCAGAACATAATGTCATTATCATTTAAGTACCATGAATCTATTCTATTTAATGGTCATTTGTAAATGTATTGCTATATACTTATAAATATGCCTTTAAAAAAGTTATTCGTTTAAAAATCAAGGTTTTTGTATGAACTATAATTGTTTTCATTCCTAGATATACAACCCATGCTGCTATGTAATCCTTTTGAGTAATCTATGAACAAGAAACTGGGATAATAACCTTATATGTATTTTTTTTATTTTAATATAATGGAAGTTAATATAATTGGAGCTCCGTTGAATTCGTTTTATTTTACTTTACTCATTTAAAATTGTATTTTATTGAAATCAAAATATATTTATGTTTAATAATAGACTCTTATTTATGACACACAGTCAGGAACGCAATTAACAATAATTTATTCAATGTTCAATGTCTATCTTTTAGGAATTTTATCAAACAAAAGATATACAAAATATCGATTATAGATTTGATTTTTGATATACAACATATATATATCAAAACATGCAATGTTTGACATGCAAACTTCCTATTCCAACGGTTATTTTTGATTACACATAGCACTTCTCGATAATTTAGCTATATAAAATCAGCAAAGACGTCTGCTAATCACTAATGCGAAAAAGACGAAAAAATTATCGGATTTTGAAATGGATAAGTTAGAGATATCACAATTGTAATAACGGCGGCTAATTTTCATATTTTCAACGTTCAATACTTTGAGTTAGTGATGTCGGATGTCCTATTTAAAAATCTCGTTTTTATCGAACATAATTTTTTCTGGCTAGTCTGAAATAAAGTTACCTTAAGCTTACATTGATTGTTCAAGTAGGAGGGAATAAGAAAATAAATGACGCCAAATTATACAAACAGTTTATTTGGCTATATTACATATTTTGAGTCAAATAAATATATGGCTGTGATAACAGAGCTAGTCTTCTTACTTATTTCGAAACAAACTTGACAAAACTACTTTATACTTAAGTCTGTATTTTCTCTTAGTAACTTTGTTAACCAAAACTGTTGCCTATGTCAAGTTGACCTATAAGACCCGCCTCTTTGAGACCAAGTTAGGAAGAAATGCTCCCACAGATTGCTTGCTGCAAATCTTTCAGTATCTGTTACAGATTGATTTGCGTTATGAGACTAGGGAAACAATAAAATAAGAAGAATTAGCAATAGTAGAATAACAAAGGAAATAAGTTGATTGGCGTTCAGCAGACCAATAAAAATTAGCGGGTGCCCACCTCTGCAAATCAGTTAACATAATCCCCTGTTTAGTATATTTTATACTTTTTTGATCATAGGAGGATCTGCGAATGATAAGGAGGTATAACGAACATTTTCATGGATTTTTTATTTATCAAATATTTCTTTACTTATTTAAAAAGTTTCACCTAAAAATCTTAAAGAATACCATTTTTGAAGTTTCTTTTTATCATACATAAGTGTATAATTCTTTTAATCAGAGAGATGGACAATATTTTTGAAAAAAAGGGGAGCTAAAACTCTAAATATGTATATGGGTCAAAATAATCAAGGAAAATAATGCTGTTAAAAGTTTTTTCGACAAATATTATTTGTCTATTTTGAACATTCTTATGAAAATTATGCTCTCACATTTGTAAATCGTGGTGAAAAATGTTTTGAAGAATCTTTAATAAAAGGCCAGAAAACAAATTTGAACTTAAAATAATTATGCATAACTTTTTTTTCACGAAACTTAATGAATGTTTCTTATGTTCATAGAGTGACAAAGTTTTACTCGAGGGCAGCGCTGTTATGGAATGATTTTATATCAGCTGTTTCTGGAGTAATTTAGTGAATATGGTCCATATATTTTTGCCTCTTGTGATATTATCAACATTTTAATTTGTATTTGTTTCTCAAAAAGTGCCTCCTGCAACAACTTTAACAACATCATCAAGCAATCTATATTCATACATATATGTTAAGATCCCTTATGATTAAAAGATTATGATATTTTAAAGAAATAACACTATGCAACAGAATTTTCGCCCACCGGCAAAAACCCACATCTAGTATTGTTATTTAAGCCATAGAATACAAAAAGGACAATTGAAATTATTTTTAATAGCCAAAAGGTTACTTAGAATAGTTTATTGATAGAAATTGACGAAGAATCGCGAATACACGCTCAAATTTGAGAAAATCATTCTAGCTTGCTTTTGTGTTAATGTACCACTTATCAATTAAACATATTCTATCTATATTATGTATTCACCGATTTAATTGAATATTTTGAATTATTTTTTTGTTAACTATAAAATATTTGTATGTACATCGACAATTTTAGTTATTCATGTGTATAATTCATGTCTAAACTTTTCCAATGATTGACATTTGACTTGTATTTTTGAGTAATGAATTTCCCCTCATATACATACACTCCTCATATTCCTCTTGAAAGTAAATATGTGTATATGTAATACACAAATGACTTGAAAACACGATACAATTATAACTACTTTGGTTTTCTATCCTCATAGTTTTCAAACTGAAGGCCCCCCACATTGATGCCTTGAGCAATTGTATTTATAACATTACTGAGTATGTACTATTACTTAGAATACTGAGGAGATAGATGAAAAAAAAAAAGAAGATCTTCATGATATAACTTTCACTTTGTGTGTTTTATCAGGATTTCATACAATTCGTTTGTGTACCTTACAATTACAGTTGTAACAGTCCTTACTTGTTCGTTCTAGTCCAGTCTTAAGAACCGCTCCTATCAGTTATTGGGACCGGTTTGTCTAACAAATTATTCTAAGTAACCTTTAGGGTTATTAAGAATAATTTCAATTGTCATTTTTGTATTCTATGGCTTAAATAACAATACTAGATGTGGGTTTTTGCCGGTGGGCGAAAATTCTGTTGCATAGTGTTATTTCTTTAAAATATCATAATCTTTTAATCATAAGGGATCTTAACATATATGAAATTAGATTGCTTGATGATGTTGTTAAAGTATGATTTCATGTCAGTTGTTGCAGGAGGCACTTTTTGAGAAACAAATACAAATTAAAATGTTGATAATATCACAAGAGGCAAAAATATATGGACCATATTCACTAAATTACTCCAGAAACAGCTGATATGAAATCATCCCATAACAGTGCTGACCTCATGTAAAACTTTGTCACTCTATGAACATAAAAAACATTTATTAAGTTTCGAGAAAAAAAAGGTATGCATAATTATTTTAAATTCAGATTTGTTGGACCTTAGAACTGATTAAAAAATAATGAATAAAGTTGAATGACGCCATCAAGGATCAAACTTTATAAGTTTTTAGGACTGAACTGGACAGGGCTATAGTCTTCAGTCATAAATAAGCACAGATCCACTACCTATAATTAATATAGAAGGATTTGACATATAACAAAATTATAAATTATTTATGAAAGGTTGCGTTGAATATAACTGCAAAAAGTCTTAGTTGATCAAAATGAGTTGCAACAAGGCTTACAAACGAGGTGCTTCACTTTAAATCGATGTTTCCTTAGCCAAGTTACTAGCAAAAATGGAAATGAAATGTGAACGTGTTGCCTCTCTCTTGACCAATGGTCACAAAGTCAAGGACATTTCCAGTGATGACGATATATGTGTAACCATTATTTACACCGTGAAGTAAGTAAAGGTGTTAGAAATAGAGTCTGTCCAATCGTCCAAATTCATAAATTGTGTTTCAAATCTATAAGGAGAAAAATACCTTTTGGGTCCTAGAGTTATCAGGGTCAGACTACAGGGGCCAATAATATTGCAATTAGTATCATATGACAGGTTTCCCTCTCGTCTAAAGTTTTAACCAAATAAATCTTAGTATATGGTCACAGCATGCAAATGAATTTCGTATAACCAAATGAATCCGTTAATATTATAAAATCAACTTTATGTTGATCTTAAGGGTCAACCAGAAGTTTGATTCCAATTAATTTGGCATCGTAATCTATTGCAAGATCTATTTAATCCTTTTTAAATCAAGTATAAAACTAATTCGTAGTTTTAAGGGTTTTTAAGAAATTGACAATTTATCTGGGCAATTAATTTTTCTGCGTTTATATTAACGCATCTTACAATAAATACATTTTTGTCAAATTTAAGTTATTAACAAGTTAAAAAAATGAAAATTGAAATTTTGAACCGAAATTTATCGGACAATTTTGCCATTTACACTAGCAGTTTCCTATAAAAGTAATGTTGAATAAAAATTAAGAATAAGGAAAATTCTCTATATTTAATAAATGGGCATTAACACCCCAATTTTTCAAATATATATTTTGGTTAATTTTATGTTACATTTATGTGATATATAGAGATACACAAAACTATTAATCTAAGTTAATAGCAGTACTTTTCAAGCTTATTAAATATTTATTAGATTTGATTTGAATTTTGCCTAATATTTGTGAATCGTATTTTAAAAAATAAACATTTTCTTGACAATTATTTAAAAAAAATAATAGAGGCAAAATATACATACTTTGAATATTGATAGTTTCCACTTTTTTTAACTTAACAAGGTACATATGTTCAAAATATTCTATTCGAGCCATTAAGTCATTGTTACAGGCACGCAGCTAAGTAACTAAGTACTTATTTGCAACATTAATGTAATAACATGACTATTATTTATAGACAAATGCAGTCAGTAGTCTTACAAAATATATTTTGCTTCTCTTATGTACCGTTAATACCATATTGAAAAACATAATTAATTTAAGTTTCCACTTATGGACAACATTGCATGAAGTTTTTATAGCTTAGCATGATATTTTGGAGTGTTTTTAAACAGATTTTCTGTTGGATGCTAATATATAGTTTATGTATCTGCTTTAATTATTTAAAAAATACTGTCCTTAAAAAATATTTAATTGCCTAATTAACATATTTGAAATACATAGACCACTTCCTTCCCAAATATCCTGTTTGGTGTTAAAGAATTGTAAAGAGGAACTCTTAGTGTTACACGTAAGATGATCCTATGAAAATCGAAAGGGTTATAAGTACTGACGTAAACTTAGGCTATAAGGAAATAATTCAGAGTAACCAACATAGCAAAAAAAAAAAAAAAAATCCCATCTGGGACCGAATTTTTCTTCTTGTGTGTCGCGTGTGTTTCAAAATTTTGAACATCGAATAATGTAGAGTTAAATATGTTTCATAAATTATATTTGTACAACTTATAAATCTGCACAGGAAAGATTGTCAATTGATTAAGACTTGAAAAAACGGTCTAAACATTGAGACCGAAGATTTCGTTCAAAAAACTCAGTTACTTCTACAAATATATTTAAACGCACGATTACCTCGATCCTGGATGAAAAACTTGCACACTTCACTCAAAAAAGGAAACTGACTTCACATTTATTAATGAGTGGAGATAAATGTATATGAAGTAAACCATAAGTAATGTGAGGATTGTTGACAGTCGTACCTAATCGGAGAAGGATATCCTACGTCCTTTTTCTCCGGATTTGATTTTGGCGGCAATCCCCTATTTATTACTGGAATAAATTAACTATGTTCTATTGGATTTGTCTTTTTCATATTGGAGGTGGATATCCAAAATGAAAAAGACAGATCCACGTGGTTACGATCTCCTCTGCGCCGGTGTCATTGCTGAGAAGGGTGCAGAGACTGTTGGCATCTCCAGCTGATACTGCCTACAATATAAAGAAGTCGATTAGAACACCAAAAGCCAAGAAGAACCAAAACTTCTGCAGCAACAGTATGATATCTTTAGGCAGTTCTTCACCTTGTGTCTTTTATATCTGATAATGACATCTGGTATGATCATGATGATCTACAGAGTGGGGACTCAAAACATACAGTAGCATGCCTCAACTACGAGAAGCGTGATTTTTTATATAATCATTTCTCCTTTACATGCAATAATAGCTTCTACACGCCGGGGAAAAGGTTGGCATCTCTTGACGATAAAGGTCTAGTCCATGGCGTGTCACACTGCCATCATAGCACCTCGTAGCGAATTCAAATTTAGATGAGACGTGGAGCAGACATTCTTCTCCAAGACGCACCAAACCTCAAAATCGAAGGCTTGAGCTCAGGGATGGAGGAGGGCCACATGGAGCCAGACCAGAAGTCAGTCATACTGTTGCTGCATAAGTTTTGGTTCTTCTTGGCTGTATGGGGCTATAATGGACTTCTTTATATTGAAGGCAGTATCGGCTGGAGATGCCAACAGTCTCTACACCTCTACCTCTCAGGAGATGGATAATTTGGGAATGACCAATTTGTCCAGATTCGGAGTTTTTCTAATTTTGTAATATTACCGAAATATATCTCTTGACTTCCTTTATCAATGTCTCCACAATTTTTTCGTCATTCTCTTTAATGACATGTTCTTGGGATATCAACGAGACCACAAGGCCAAGGAGAGTACTTGAGGATACATGCCGAAAGTTGGGAAATGACGTTTCAAGATTGCTTTTTAGAGAGGTGACTAATTCTGTTTCAGTAAGGTTTAATTTCAATCCTGATGTTTCTTCAAATTCAGCAAGTTCATCTGTAACATTTATTAGTGAGATTTCACTTTGTTATCCTGTTTGTTTTATAAATTGTGAGATCCTCTGCATATACAAGAGTCTTAAATGATCTATCGTTAATTGTAGTTAAATGCTACTGCAATTTTTGGGTCTTACCTCTGTATACTGTGCCTGAGTTCTATAAAATGGGATGCTGTATCACGGTACCCTCTCATTTAACCTAAGTCTTATGCATAATTAATTCAATGCAGCTTAAAGTCATTAATATTAATAGGTGTGAGAGGAGGTTCATGGATATAAATGATTGCAGTAGTAACTTAAACTTTAAAAAAAAAAAAAAATAATATCTTAACAAATGGTCACTCATATGTCATTTGCATACATACTTGAATTATTACTTATATTCGAATCATGACATCCATTTTTTGATATGCACCTACTCCTTATTGGTATAGAATGTTAAAGTGGCAGCATGATACGTGCATTTTTTTGCAACAAATGTTCACCATTTCATTTTAAATCCATAATGCCCCTACCTACTCAAAAAACCCTTTAAATTGCTACAAATTATTATTTACATACCGTAAAACTATTTTTAAAATCATATTTGGAACGAATAACATTTATCATAGTTAACTTTGGGATTCATTGAAAAGATTAATATTATAAACAATAAATAAAAAACAAAATTAATATACATAATAAATAACTATTGGAGCCATGACTTGAATGGTTACAACCATGTAATGATAGGTTAATCGCTTTGTAATTTTACATTGATAAATGATTTGCTAAAGATGAAAAATAATATATCGACTCGTCATTTTTCATGTTGATATATCATCCATATACTTGCCTACCTATGTCGCTATAAGCATGCAACATGTCAGAAATAATTATTTATTATACTCAAATTATTTTCTATGGATATACTTACTAGTCATACGCAAGGTTGCGTTTTTTTAGAACCCACGGGTCCTTCATCTTTACATTCTACAACACAATTAAATGGAGGTTATATTTTGCCACTGTTTGTTAGTCGCTAAGATTACGGGAAAATTTACAAATTGAGTTTGATCAAACATGGTCAGAAAATTATATATGGTCACTGTAGCAGCCTATTAAATTTTGAGAGTTCAAGTTCAAAGGTCAATGTTACACAAAACTTAAAAAAATGTGTAATATACCTTAGCTTTAGAACAAATTAAGATAAATAACTCAATTTGATTTTAGGCGGTGATTTTGCAATCTACCAAGGGACCATTTTTTTAATGTTCCTTTAATTGGTTCTATGGAGTTGTACTGATTAAGTATAAATAAACATTAAAGTTTTACATTTACTCCATCAGACCTAGGAATCTTTTGGTGAAATCCATATACATTGTATATTTCTTTCTCTAGGAATCACCGGGGCGCGAACATACACACTTTAATATTCCTTTAATTGGTTAGATGGAGTTGGCCATTCTAGTTTAAACTGTGCAAAGCTCCCCAAAAGACCTGCAATATTTTATCTAATTGGACTATTACAGAAAATTTTACAAAATAAATAATATTTAATTATTCATTACTCTGTATATTTAGCGAGTTCAAAGTGTTTAATTGAATTTTATTTATGGAATTGTTCATAATCTAATGAACCCACAGCTCAGCATCTTTTTTCATGATGAAGTGACCTTCTAAATTCTTCTAATTGGGTGACATAGTTTAAATAGAGCCTTCTATCCCCACAATATTTTTATCATTTTGCTACAGAAACGACAGAACCTCAACCTCAATTTTAGTTTCCAAAAAGGGTCCTCACATCAAATTCTAATTTACCCTTTCCATGTTTAAAAAAAATGCAAAAATCCAATCTGCGCCATAAAAGTGTAAAATGGTGGACTTGCTTGAGTCTATATCCATTTGAATGCGACTTGAAATCCTTTGAATGGAAGCACTTTTGTTGTATAATAAATATGACAGGGCAAAATAAACTTAACTATTAAGTGATGAACGAGCTGATTATCTTTGTACTATGTTTTGATAAAACTCAGTCCGATCTACGGGCAAAAAATGAAACTGCATATAACTTATACCATGGAATTCTTGACAGAGCTAATATTGTTTTTGTTTATATCTCCTCTTGAAGAAATGGAGTAAGAAATGACGTAAACTCATTTTTTTTTTTTTTTTTAACCAATCAGAAAATCTTATTCTATATAATTATTCCAGGTCTCTAGAATTCCAAAATAATACTTAGGTAGGGCTGTAAATCCTGACAATTTGAAGAATGTATAAGAAGAGAGCAGTTTAGCTGTCTTCATATTTCATGAAATTAACTGCAAGAAGCTGTGAAATGAAGAAAATAAACAGAAGTTCCACTCCGTACCAAGCAAGGACATTTCTTTTATTTAATAAATACTTGCCCGCTTTTCACCTAAAGTATTTATTGTAGTATAAGTTTAAAAAAGAAGTATCCTCAACACATAAAAGATTACTCACCCACCCCAATTTAATGCAGGAATTACTCTCTTTTTGATCCTCAATTCTACTCTGAGTCCAACTAGGACATAAACTTAAAACTAGCTATGAAAATCGTGTGTATTTTGGGAAAATAAAAAAAAAAAAAGAGAAAATCAACATGGTAACCCTGACAATTACAAGAATGTTTTGGAGGAGATCAGCACAGCTGTCTTGGCGTTTGATTAGATCACCTATAAGAAGCTGATACGAAGGGAAGGAAATAAACAAGGATATTGGCAAGAAATACTCCGATGCCGATCCTCAATTCTACTTCAGTTTAACAAGGACTTTCAATTTTAACTCCGCAACAAATCTTCAAGGTTACTCTCCTTTCTTTATGACCATAAAATTGTTGTTCAATCAGGGTTTGAATATAATTGAATGCAGTTGAGAAGGAAGTTCACTCCTCAGGAATTAAATAATAATGACAAGAGCAAGGGATAAGAAAATTTACTCTTCCGTTTGACAACACCCCAAAACATCGTAGGTGTTACAACTTTCCATCATTCATGAGCACACACACCCGGGAATGAAACAATCATAAAAATAGTTTTCGAACATTAAAAACACTCTTTAAACAATACTCAACGAACAAAAAATCGCAGACTAAAAAATGATACAGCTACGTTTTAAAATATTATTCATGACTAATTTATTTTAAAGATATTTTTTTCCATTTAAGAACTATCTATCTATTAATGGACTGCGGTGTTTTTTTCTTCAGTGCTTTATTGTTATAGCGATAATAATACGAGTCATCTTGGTGTATGTAAAGGAAAGCCTGATGATTTTTTCCCCCCATAAAATTAATTAATTGCTATACCTTAGTGACGAAGCTTTTTTTAAATTCTTCTCCTTCACTTGAATGTCGTGGAATGACAAAGTAATTTGACTACTATCGGTAATTACATATTTTTCATATGTTGTATTGAAAATAAGATAATATTTTGGGCAAAATAAACTCCGTAGTACCAATTATATTTATTACAGTTCCATAACTACGGTTTTGTTATTCGAGACTCCTGGTGTATTACTTCAACATAAAAACAATTTTGAAATGAGAAATTCACAATTAATAATTTTACTTCATGTATACATAGAGCCCTAATATTAATAGACGTATTTGAGTCATTTATATACTTTTATTCAAAATTGTGGGATGAGTTAAGATACCCATAAATTTTAGCTATTGTTTAAAACCTTTATTTAATTTAAGATATTTGTATATTGGCCCCGATATGGTCTTTTAAATAAAATCTGTCAATTATAATTCTTTTATTGTGACAATCAATTTTAACTTCTTCAAGTGTTTTCGAAAATTTGTTTTTAATATAATTCGTCGCTGAAGGACACAAGTGTAATTTACACTCAATTATGAGAAAAAATCAATTTGGCTTGATTTTGTGCTGATGAGCTACATATATGAATTCAAATAAAGAACTTAAATAATTCACCTTCCAAAATTTGGTATTAGTTTTATGATATTTGCGGTCCCATACCCTCAACTTAACTTCAAATTAATTAAAAAAATAATGCATATTTGGTCATTCACATCAAGACTTTTAAGAACAACCAAAGTACGTTCCATGACATGCCATGACAAATATCCAGCCAAAGTGTTAGAGGAGACTAATACAGATGGAACTTATTTACAAGTCTAAAAAAATAAATATATAGTCATGGATTGTTTCAGAAATTTCCAGACCGATTCGTTACTCTGGTAGCTATGTAAATAATTACGATTGTGGGATTGGTTAAAATTAAAAATAGTTAAATGTTTTAAATAGAAAAATATATGTATTTGAATAAACTGTGCTTTTTTTAGATTACAATGACTGTATTAGAAAATAGAAATCTAAATATATTTTAGAGTAATAATTATATTTAGAGTTGCATAAGATATTCCCTATCTCTTTGTGAAAATAGAAGAAACTGAAAATGAACGTAGTCATCCAGACAATTTTAAGAATGTTTGTGAAGGTGAGCAGCGTAGTAGGTGCCATGACGTTTTAGTATTTTAGCAAGAGAAATCAAATACTCACAGATCTTACTTAGTATATAGCAAGGACAACATACTCTGATATAGATCTTCACTTCCAAGAAAGACTTAGCACTCTTATTGGACTCAATTTCCGCCACATTAGATAGTTGAATGAGGAGAGAGAAACCAAATTGCATTCATCTACGAATGTAACATGGTACAATAAACACAAATATGGCATAATTGGTCATCTCATATCCAATTCAAACGGCTACTGATTATGATGACATATGTATTTCCCAAATGATGAAGGAGGAAGTCTTTTCAAAATAAGGTTTTGTAGATATTTTCAGTCAGTTCATCTATTGTGTTAGTATTTATCATATATGTATTATAAATAAAATCTAATAACAGATAGGAGAAAAAAGTTTTATTCGATTCTTTTATCAAATAAACTTTTATATGTTTGTATATACAATATACATATATTTTGATGTACAAAATAAAAATCTACTATTCAAAAAAGTATTTTATGAAAGGGGAAGAAAGAATTATTATGTCGAAAACTTTCTGTAGGTAGAAAGTAACTTTTTCAATCAAAAAAATTACTTATTCTGAGAATTTTCAGATAATTAATTATTCGTTGAAATACTTATTTGTACAATAGACTGGGGATAGTTGCAAAATGCCCTTTTGTCGAATGTCAATGGAGCTAGAGCTATAAAATTTACATTATAATTTTATAAAATAATGCAAATTAATAATGAGGAAAAATCAATAATTTTGTTTGAGAAGCTGTTTTTGAGCGGGTAAGAGTGCAATTTTCACATAAAGCATGTATTTTATCCAGAGCTGGGGCCTGAAATGTTTTTATAGATGATTTATTCAATATATCAATCTTATCCACAATCTATAACATAAATTAAAAAAAAATAACATAATTTATGTGGTGCGTCAACATAAATACAATCCTGAACAAAAAACAAGAAATATAGAAACTATCGATTATTTTTTTAAATTCTATATAACAATACATTGCAATATTTTATAGATAGGTTTGAGTCAATTATAGGCTTTGTACACAAATTTGTGGGATGAGTTACGATAGCCAAGAATTTTAGCTATAGTTTATAACCTATATTCAATTTAAGTGACTTATATTGGATCCGATATGACCTTTCAAATATAATCTGTAAATTTATCATTTTTTTATTGTGACGATCAATTTTGGCTACTTTAAGTGGGATTTTGGACGTACCCCAAGGATTAATAAGAATAACTTGTTAATAGAAATTAACGATACTTTATCACTGAAGAATATAAAAGTAATCCACACTCAATTTTGAGAAAGATTATTCTAGTTTCTTTTTGTTGAAGGTCCATATATATGAATTTAAATAAATAGCTTAAATGATTCATATTTAAGAAGTTTGATTTCTTTTAATGGTATTTGTGGTCTCTTACAATAACCTTAACCTAACTTTAATTAAAGTAAGTTTGGTTGTCCGTATCAAAACTGTTAAAAAAACATTACACGGCGTCTTCGCAGGGATAATAACGAATAATTGGTTCTGTGTTGACTGGCTAAATATTGAAAATATGTAAATATTTGTTCATGAAATAATATTCTTTAGTCCTTTTTTTAAATTTCTAATTTCTAAATCGAATTCGATTTAGGTTGACTTTTTCAACAGCTCCTGACTACAAGGTCTGTTGCAACATTTCAGTACGTTGCATTCAAATCGACTTTATGAGGGAAACCAAATAACCTTTAAATATATTCAAGCAATAACCGATATATATAGGCATGCTATGTTAAAATTTGTCGAGCCTAAGTTAAGCTGCTTGGGTAATAGAGACAAAAACCACAAAATTTCCAACCATCCCCTGTCTCCTTATTTCACTTTGGATAGGAAAAATAAATTTATTATGAATTAACTGTAATCAAAACAAATCCCTCTAATTAGGATGTCTAATTATTTGCACAGGTTTTACAAATAAATATCTAATGAAGTACTTGTGGAAATATTTTAAATTATTTTATAAAAATGAAGGCAGCTTAATACTGTTCATACAAAATAGGAAACTTATTACTTTTCATCGAAACTAAAGACCTAAAACAAATTATATGATTTGCCAAAGTTTGTTAATAATGTTGTAAAATTACTATTAACTAGGACTTTTCTAAATTACCTAGATTATTAATTTTTTTTTTAAAGTTTATAGTCTTTTGAAATAAATTATAGTTAAATTAATTTGTCGAATTAGTCTGTCAAAAATAATTTAATTGTAATTAAGAACATGTGATTTATTGTACCAGCTAGTACATAAATATTTTACATGATCAATTACTTAATGCTTCTTTAATTGATCAAAAATTACTCCTATTGAATTAAAACGAAACTTATATTTAATAAATAACATTTGCATTCCTCGTCGTCCATTTTTAAATGTTAGAAAGAGAAAATCTTTGGAAGAATCAATACGACTATGTATATATGTATATAAATATATGACCCCTCCCCCCCCCTGAAAGTTATGTATCATAGAAAGACAGAAATCTCGTCTATGTTTAAAGATCACATTCTAATCGAAATACTTACAAATGAAGAGGAGGAAAACAAATATTTGGATCTTAAAATGATTCTAAAAACTTTCGTGAAATTCAAGACCTTTGGAGTTTTCCTGAGAATAGTTCGTTTATATTTTGGTGCACTGAGAGAGTTCAGTTTGATAACTTTATATTTATATTAGCTAGAAGACAATAGAAAAACCTTATTTACAAAATTTCAGGTCCATCACACAACTTTTGTTACTTAAAAAAAAAAAGAATAAAAAAATGCCATTTATTGAACAAAATCGCCAATTTGAACGTTATGTACAATACTATTTTTTTTAATATAAACTTTACTTTTTAAATATAGAAAATGCCCTACCAACATTCCCTCTTTTTAAAAGTGAGAGGTTTTGTGAAAACGACAATTATTTGTTTGTTTCTTCCCATAGGACATTTTTCTATCAATTTCCTTTCCATAATTAATTAACTTTTATAAATCACAAGTCCTTCCATTTTTAATAAGGAAAAGTATCAGTAAAGTAAAGGCATCAGAACATGACCATTGCGTGTTTTTCAGTTTAAAAAAAACAAAAATGAAAATAAATCTGGTAATCCTGACGATTTGAAGAATCTTTTAGAGGAGAACAACTTTCATTACCTACAATCAGCTGTGAAGGAGTGGAATAAAGAAATGCACAAGGATATTGGCAAGAATTTCTTCGATTTCGAACCATAATTCCATTTGTATTCCAACAAGAACTTACAGTTATAACTACGCAACAAATTCGGTCTTCTATGATTCCACACAATGTGATTTGGAAAATAATTGAATGTAGTAGAGAAGGAAGTTCACTCTTTAGGAGTGAAATAATAATAATAACAGCTCAGGATAAGAAAATTCCCTCTTCAGTTTGAAAACCCCCCAAAACGGGCGAGCTAAAACATTAACACGATTTTTATCACTACATACAAGGAGGACGCTGAAAATAGGTGAAAGATCCCAAAAACCACATTGGATAATAACAAGTAAATTACCTTTATTTCAATCGTTTTTTGCATGCATTATGCGTATTTAATGCACCATTTTAACCTCTTAAGATGTGTATCATTAAAAAAAATTGTAATTTGATGTACTGATAAATTTTGTTATGACTTTGATTTATTATAAAGATGGTTTCTAAGTAATTTGCCTTCAAATTGTAACATTTTTTAAATAAGTATTTGCTTTATATTTTTAACTGACCACACTTACCCAACAACATATAAGTTTAAATGATTCTTGAGAGAAAATTGTTATTTGATAAAAATATACTTACATAGTACATATTTAATGGAGCACTCAAATGAAGTATTATGTCAACAGAAATATAATATTTAATGTAATATTTGTTTTTAATTAACAAATTTTTAAGTACATTAGACAAATAAAAATTAATTTGTTTATATTTATTTGAAGCATATGTTACATATGTGTGATGTGTCATCATAAAAACAATTTGGAACAAAAATCACGAAAAGGGGAAAATCCCAATATTTTTTTTTAACTTCATATACAGGCCAATATTTTTTATATACATATTTGAGTCAACTATAGGCTTATTTAAATTTTTGGGATGAGTAAAAATACTTTTTAAAAATTTAAGCTTTAGTTGAAAACTTTTATTTCATTTAAGAGACTTATATTAGCTCTGATATGATCCCTTTCTAATCAAATTTGTACTTTTGGCCCTATTCCAACTTTTTCCGATTCTTCCACTATATAAACCGTTTTCAAACATATCGTTTTAATTGAAAATTATTTGCCGTTTTTCCCCCATAAACGTTTTTGTGAGAACAGAGTCTAAGCACCCACAAACCAAACCTTTGGACACCCCTGTAAGTGTCATAGATTACATTTTGGTTTTATTTTTGAGCCAAAAAAATATTGAATTACCGGTACAAATTTTGGTACCTGAATCGGTATTA
This sequence comes from Lepeophtheirus salmonis, assembly GCF_016086655.4. Lineage (NCBI taxonomy): Eukaryota > Metazoa > Arthropoda > Copepoda > Siphonostomatoida > Caligidae > Lepeophtheirus > Lepeophtheirus salmonis. Next base: position 60,632,813 of record NC_052135.2, read on the forward strand.
AAATATTAGTATCGAATATATCTTAATTTATATATATGCACAGAATGTAGCAACGTTATCTCATTTTTTATAATACGTAGCAATCAGGTTGTAGAAGTAGTTCCAGGCTGGGCGTGGTTTCATTTCAGTGGCAAGATTCTAAAGTTTTCTTTGAAATATAGGCCATCGCTATCATGCGTCAGTTTGTGTTTGAAAAGTAGGGTTGCCGTCGAAAAAAATTATTGCCAAGTTGACAGAATATTTTATTTAATTAAACTAAAACAAATTTAAACAATTTCTTCAATTCATCTTCATAATTTGAAATTTGAAAAATTATTTGAACCCAAATAACTCCATGGATACAGATTTTAAATACCTAAACTTAGTGATCAGATTTAATATCATACTAGGATTCAAAATTAGTGTGGTTTGTATACATCGGGTAATAGAAACCGGATTTCTTAAGATATACGTAAAATCGCTATAAAGTAATTAACTAATCATCCACAACTATCAAATAATTTTGCTAATTATATTTTTGTATAAAATAACTACTTCTCTACAAATTCTCAATGAAAATTAATTTAAAGAGATATAAAAAAATGAAAATTGTACACGTTTTGAAATACCCAAGTTCGGTATTTTAACATATGTGAACAATGGGGGACGTTATTTATCCTATATGATTTTCAAAAATATTAAAGTTAAATGTACTTTATGAAACAAAAATATATTTTTGTTGTACAAAACTTGTTCTATTGCCTTTCAAAAATGGAAATTATGAAGAAACACCCTGTTTATGGCTTTGTGCTTCTTAGTCAACAACGCCTGCTGATGTTGCAAGGTCCTACTTATTAAAAGGACTGTACTACTACTTAATATACAGTTATTTTCTTTGTATCTATTGCCAAAAACAATTGGATTTCTCTTCAATTATATAATATAATATATGTAATATTAAAATAGAATATTATATTTTCTTAAAAAGAATATTAATTTAACAAAACGAGGGAGAGAAACTTCTTTGTTCTATGTATGTTTATAATCTACGATTGTTATGTAAGGAATAGCAGGTAGCTAGGATTTTTAAAATATGACTTTTGTTCGTAATAAATAATAGATTTTATGATTAAAATAAGCAAATAGTATACCTTCATATGTAAAGTATATATGAATGTACATTTGATAGTTGTACATGAATATAAAATATTTGAAAAGTCTTGTAGAAAAATTCAATATTTATATTTGAATCTACTATAAAAGAAAAACATTGTTTGAAAAAGATTAAGTTGATTAATAATCTAATGTGAGTATATGTGTATGACTAGGTAGTATGACTGGATAGTAAAACCTAAGGATTTTTTATCTTGCAAGTGCTGTTGTTGTTAGTAAATTGAACAGTTTTTTTTATTTTGTGAAGCTCTTAACATGATTTTTTTCATTCGTGAGGAGAAAGCATTTAAGTAGTGATGCAAATCGTGTGTATTTTTTACATAGCCCTTTTTTTGGAATTGGTAATCTAAAGAATGATTTTTTTCCCTCAGCTGTTGTCGTTATTATTTAACTCCTGAGCTGTGAATATTTTTTCCTACTACATTCAATTATATTCAAACCTGGATTGAAATTCGTTTGTACTCATAAAGACGGAGATGATTTATTCTAGACAAATAGTTATAAGCCCCTGTTGGACTCAGAGAAGAATTGAGGATTGACATCGGAGTATTCATTGGCAATATCCTTGTTCATTTCCTTGTCCTCCCCCTCTTCCCTTGTCATACCTGATTTTAGCTGATCTAATGTTTTGTAGTAGAGCTAAACCGTTCTCCTACAAAACATTCTTCTAATTGTCAGGGTTACCATATTGATTTTCAATTTCTTTTTCTTTAACATTCCCAAAATACACACGGTTTTCATCTCTATATATAGGTATAAAGTTTATTCATGGATGAATGCACACATAAATAATGGAGAGTAACACTCAGGAGTTGTTGGGAGTTTATAAGGGTACGTCCTTGTTAATTTAGATTATAATTAAGGATCGAAAACAGAGTAATTCCTTCTGTGCTGAAGCCGGAGTGGAACTTCAGTGTATTTCCTTATTTTCACATCTTCTTGCAGCTAATTTAATTAACCGTGATGACAGCTAAACTGATTTTATATCGAACTATCTTCAAATTTCAAAACTACCATGATAATTATCGTTTTCTAATATTTTTACAATGAAAAAAATGCTTATGATTTACAGCTCTATATATGACATAGAAGCGTTTTAAATTCAATACTTTATCTTTTCTGAACTAGAAGAACAATAAGACATAGAAGTGACTGGAGCCCAAGTTGCAAGTACGAGTCCCTAGTTCTGCAAGTTAGGATTTTGTACAAGTTGTAAATTGTATATCCATATATTCAATGCATAAAAATACTGTACAAGTTAGAATTTGTATGTCTTTATTGGGCATGAGCGTTATTTCCTTACTACTATTTTGTATACTTATTTGTTTGTTTTGATAACTTACTATATCTGCTCCATCATTTTTGTTTGTTCATGCCCTATTGATTAATAACATCTGCCATTTTAATTATCTACTATTATTTGATGCTATCAGATAATTATGATCCATTAATTCTATATATTTCTTATTATGTATTTACGAGTTATATAACAGTTGTCATTTTTTTATCAAAATAATTAATATTACTTTTTTAATAATATATATCAAAGATCCAATTGAATTCCAATCATTGCGTTATACTTGTCCTAAGTATTGTAAATATTTCAATTAATTTTTGATTACCTTTTTTACTAAAACCTAATATGGAAAAAAAATAAAGAAAAATACTATTGGGCAATGGTTCTCCAACATTAGCCATTGAGTACTGCCTGAGAAAACATGAAGATAAGACATATTTTTTCCAAGATCTTTTTTATAAAAGACATATTTGTTCATCTTTTTTGATAAAAACCTAGGATGGCTAAATCTGTAAGCCCTATGCATTTTTTAGCGTGTTAGTTTTTTTTCCGTTGGCAACCTGAATAGTGTTATTAATTTTATAAAGCTGTCATCATTGTTCTTTCATTCTTGAGAGTTTAACATACAAGTATAAATGTAACCACAACTATATGTGCTCATCAATGAGGGAGAGTAAAGCTGAGAAGTTATAAGTTGAAGTCCTTTTTGGACCATGAGTAGAATTGAGGATCAAAAAACGGAGATATTCCTGTATTTGTACTTGCTCGATACAGAGTTGGACTTGTGTTAACTTCCTTCATCTCACAGCTGTTCACAGCTAATTTAATGAACTGTCTTAAAATCAAAATATTCTTCAAATTGTCAGGGTCACCATATTTTTGGTTCTTTTTTTTTTTTACTTAACGAAAATGCTAAGATTTACAAACCTACATATAAGCTTACAATTCCTAAAACAATAAGTTTATATACTTTTCAAAAAAAAGTAGCATAGGTAACTGTTATATTATTATTTAATCCCCGAAGAGTTAACTTCCTTTTCTAGTACGTATACAATTATATACAAAACTGGATTGAACATTTCTGTATGATCATAAATGATGGAGAATAACACTGATGATTTGTTGGGAGTTCCAAGTGTAAGTCCCTGTTGGACTTAGAATAGAATTGAGGATTGAAGTTGGAGTAATTCATCCATATGTATTTGCATGATACAGAGTGGAATTTGTATTTATTTCCTTACCTGCAACTAATCTAATGAATTGTCATAACAGCGAAGCTGCTCACCTCTCAAACATTCTTTTAATTGTCATGGTTATCATGTTAATTTTCGTTTTTGTATTCTTTACTTACCGCAAGGAGTTTGATTTACAACTCTATGGATGACTTTTTAAAACTCCATCCCCCTTTCTGTACCACTAAAGAGAAGTCCAATAGATTGAAACCCCTGTTAAAGGATAAAACATGAATATACATGCATTTTTCTAAGAGAGGGGATATCTTATGGCCTGCAATGAATAATTTGTAGACCCACTTCTATACATCAATTTTATCATGTAGTTTTTACGTTAATGTAATGTTGTACATATGATGATAATTAGACATGCAATACTTCGTTTTCTTTGTGTTTGTACATACATTTAAAGAAAAAAATACTGATGGTGGTTTTTATTTCTTCTTCCAATAGTTTTTAAGAGAACATTTATGGAAAGGAGACATGTAGTGAACCATTCAGGAGTGAAACTTTATAATATTAATTATTATTAGATATGAATATTTCAGAATTTATTAAACTATATACAAGATGAAATTAGTGGAGCAAGGCAATTATATGTATGTGTTATTCATGTGGTTAGTTGAGTCATTGTTTTAATTAGTCATCATTAGAAATGTACAAATGTAATATTTCTTTTCATATATTGATTTTAGACATCATCTTCATATGGATTTTAATACATGGTCGCACTAAATTTGTAAAACATGTATGTTTTAACTCAAAATAACTCTTTTCACAAGTATCCAATCAGATACCCTGGATTTAGTAGGAATTTAATGGGGTCCTTATATGCTTTCAAGCAAGATAGTGCTCCTGTACACACGGCAAACATTTTTCAGCATTAGTGTTTAGCAAATGATTTTTGGACTCCTAAGTACCATACATCAATCCCTTGGATTTTGTAATGTAAAGTATGGTGTAGAGGGAGGCTAATGCCATTCATAGGGCCAACAAGGATTAGTTGATGTCTGCAGCTGAAGCATCGTGGAAGGATGTCCCAGAAGAAAAGGTACATACTAGCTTCAATAGTGCTTTCAAGAAATTCAAAGCTATTACTCGGGCGAAAAGGAGGCCACTTTAAATATAGTTTTCTTATGTTTTCAATTAATAAATTGTACACAATCAATCGCTAATAATCGCGAAAAATATTTTTGAAGTTCTTTGTCCCGTCTTCATCTTGATCCCTTAAAGTTTTTTTTTTTTTTATCTCAATCCAATCCTAGTTTTAGGTAGTTAATTTGGGATACTTGCCTCAGGTCCTACATTGTAGCATAAAAAAATTATACACAATCTACATAAAAGCAACGGTTAACAGGGAAAAATCTGCATACAAAATGTCAAAACGTGAATTGTTGTTATTTGTTTTAAAATATGATTATTTATATAAAATAAAATATAAATTATCCCAAAAAAATTGCAAATCATTGTGTTAAAATGTAAAATTTAGTATTACAAAAAATTAATCATAAACTTCTCCTAAAATTAATGTCACTTCGATGAAAAAATATGGTTCAGTCTTGATTCAAATAAAATTATTGTTACGGACCGAAAAGAGCCTCGCATTTTGTCTTTTCAATGTAAAATTAACCCTGTTTTTACCCTTACAATGTCTACAGATATCGCTGTTAAGACTAAAATAACAATAAAATTATTCTTAGAAGAATACAAATGTAATCCACATTCAATTTTGAGAAAAACCGTTATAGTTTACTTTTATGTTGACAGGCCACAGTTTCCTTACAAAAAAAAAGGATCAATTTTTATTTTTTCTAATTTTCCCCATAGTCTTGTTCTTGATTTGGGTAAGATACCTTGGCTAAAGCGATAATCTCTTCGTACTAGCTCACCCCTTCTCCTCCTCTATACCGATCCTTTTATTTTTTAAATGTGATCATTAGGTTATTCTATAGCCTCAATGCCATTCCTTTGGAGTCTTAAACATAAATTATTACAAACATGTTACATTTGTATATTATTACAAATTAAACAAAAAGAACCATATACAAATGTTCTATAACGCATAATTCAACTTTACTTTATTCAAAGGGACTTTTGACCATGGAATGATTTATATATATTCCTTGTGCTATTTCCTTATTGCCTAACCTGTAATTCAATTTCTTTATTATTTGATCTAACTTATTCATCTACCTTTGTGTTAGTTCTAATAACATTATGTTCATTAAATTATTTCAGAATTTAAGGCACACTCATTGTTGTGTCAGTTCCGTTCAAGGATCAAGGACTACCGTCTGGTCTAGTCCAATCCCACTTTTGCTTTGTTAAAAAAAAAAAAGACAAAACCTAATCCTTCTTTACGTCATTGAAAGAGTTGTAAATACTAAGCAATTTCGGTATCTGAAGAATTGAAATCTTTGTTCAATGTCAAACTAAACTTGAAGAGTATGTAGGAGAAGAACAGCTAAATTGCCTTGACATTTAATTCTATTAACTTTGAGATGAAGGAAATAAACAAAAGTCCCCCTCAGTAGCAAGCAAAGGCAGGAGTTACTCCGTTTTTGATCTATAAATCTTCTCCAAGTCTAGCTGACTTACAAGTATTACTCCGGAACCAATCCTCAATGTTTCTCTCCCTCATTCATGAGCATAATCGCTCGTGGTTACACTTTATACTTAGATGTTCTTTCCTCAGGAGATTAGATTATCTGCGAGCAAGGAATTAAGCCCAAGTTCTACGCCATATCAAGTAAGGACATATACAGGAACTACTCCATTGCATATCCTCAATTCTACTCTGAGTCCAGCATGGGCTTAATCTAATAACTCCTCCACAGCGGCTGAGTGTTACTCCCCGTCGTTCATGAGTACATTCACCTGTAAATACACGTTATACTTATATGTTCTCTCCTCAAGAATAATGATAACAGGTTCAGAAAATTAAAATTACTCTTCAGATTACCAACAAAAACACAATTTGCACGCTAAAAAATATTTGGAATTTAGCCCTAGTCATTATGGTCTCTTTTCCATATGAATTCATATTATTTAGTTGTATTTACGGACCGATACCTGGGACTGGAACTAGATTGGACTGAATTGAAGAAATTAGTACCGGGGCAACACTACTCACAATGAAAGATAACATTTTTTTTTTCATTATTTGGGTCAATTTAACCTCAAGTAGATAAATAATATTTCAGAGATATTGATGCTGATAAAGAGCATCTGTGTTAAAGTTTTTTGATATTGTGAATTATCAAGACTACATAACAGTCTTCTTGAATAATTAAATCATATTTCCTTTATTGGCTAACTGACTATTAACTTTCTTTAGCATTACTCCTAAAGAACTTGTATTAAAATTAATTTACCACAAATGATGCTTATTTGTTTATTTTATTTAACACTAGGAACACACTCCCATTAACCCAAAAAAATTCTAAATTAGCCCATTTGGCTTAATTTATCCATGTTCTCCGACCACTGAAGTAGAGCTTTAATTCATATTGAATAATTTTTATTTAGCAAAAAAAAACAAAAAAAAAACTAAATAAAGCCAATACTTCTGCACCTAAAATGCCTATTTATAATACTATTTTGACTACTACTCTAAAGTAGTCTATTATATATATGTAACCCATCAACACAAAAGCAATTTAGAATGGTTTTTCTAAAAAAATGAGTCCGGATTGCATTCTTCGGCAACGTATCCTCAATTTCTATCAACAAATTATTCTAGTAACTCATCCCCTCTAATCTCAAAAGAATGTCTAAAATTTATATATTAAATATATTTATGAACATTGGCCAATATGTATATAAATATAAACTAAATAATAATTGTCTTTTTTAAATTTTGTTCAAGAATGTTTTTATCTTGAAATACACCATATCTAATAAAATCGATGCTCATAAATGTAAAAGATGGATTCATATTCAATGAGTACACTAATTATTTCAAAAACATATTTTTTTTGTTAAATACATTTAATTGAAATTTGGAAAAAAATGTGAGGTTTACATTCTCTCTAAAACCATTATCAACACCCCTATAAAAAGACCCTGCCGTGCATAGATTTTAACAATGAGAAAAATAATTTTATCCTCAAACCTTTCATTGATCAGTTATGAAGAAAAGTAAAAAAAAAAAAAAATATACCTCAGCGTGATATGGTTTTTCTTACACAAAGAGGTTTATTATTTTTTGTGTGTCTTTCATTTTGTTTTTTTTTCAACGGAAAGAAAAACATATTTATGAATATTCTTTTGTATTCTAAAGGCGGATTTTTTTTTCAAATGTATTCAATACTTTTTTTAAGAGCTAAATTTATTGTTAATTTGCATGTTGTTGTTTTTTGGCAACACTGTTGAATTCATTGTGTAGCGACAATTTTATGGATTATTTCAAAATATAAAAGTGATTTTTTTAATGTTTTTTTTTTGTTAAATTTATTATTCAGCAGTTTTTAATGTTATATTCTTTAATTTATGGTGTAGAGTCGGCATTAACTTCTATAGTATTTTTCGAAAAATAAAGCAATTAATAATTGCAAAATTTATTTGTAATTAAAAATATGATTTATGCAACTTTAGTTGAACGAACCTCTTGTAGAAAATTAATGATTTTTCTTTCTAATAAAAAAAAATCATTCAATAAAGTTATTTACTTTGGCCAAAAGTTTTTTTTATTTTGCAAAAAGCTACCTTAAGAATAATCCTTGTTTTTGCATGCATTGGGCACTAATACAAAAAATCATCACTTAACTTATATGTATTACAATTATTTTTTTTGCAATGCTATGAGTGATGGAGACAGGTACTCAAAGGTATTTTCAAGGAATGTGGAAAGTTATATATTATGTCGTGTACAAGTTGGGATTTTGTACAGGTTGTAATTCTTGTACTATAAGTGTTAAAATAAAATAAAACTTTAGCTCAACTTTTCAGATGCAAAGAACATCTTTTAGGAACTCCAGAAGAAATAATTTTAAATTTCCAGCCCGTTACTCCGAAAATTACTTTTTCATCCATGAATGCATATTTTGTAGCTATTTTCAAAGAAATAAGAATAAACTTTTAGGTCATATAAAAGGTCAAAGATCGCACAAAACGTCAAATTCCTCTCAATTTTTTTAGAGTGTGTACTAAGGTTTCAAATTTTTAGGATGACCTGTTCATTCCATTTTCTCTTATATTTTAATGAAAAAGTATTAGATGTAATGTTTCAATCTTCAATGGGCGTTTTTTGACCTCTTTAGTCATTTGAATATGACTTTTTTTTAACAACATGCTCTATTTGTAAAGCATTCTGATGTTACTATTTTAAAGTTATGATGCTAAATTACAGTAGTTTGAATTTTAAAGTTATGTTGTGGTACTTCAAAATTTTCATTAAAGTCCCTTTGCTCAAGTGATACATTTAATCCTTCTTTTTCATTTTGAAGAAAAAAAAACTATATCCCAAGGAAATACTTTCTATACTTAAACGCTCAAGACATGAAGGGGGGTTGTCCGGATTTTTTTTCCAGAGTGCTTAAAAGATGCTCTTAGAGTTGAAAAGTTGGGATAAAATTTATTTTTTTCATTTTCATGAATTAACCCCTCCCACCCCCAACTATAAGAAAATTGTACATGCTATAACAAGAAAATTATAATTTAGACAGTTCATCTATCACAAGGTGATATCAATACAAATATTGATAAGTATTCTATGGTACGTAATAAAGTTTCTTTATAAAGAGTGCGGATCCAAAACTTGTTGTAGCATTTAATTACAATTTATCCCTGCTATTTTTAATTACAAGGCTTTATTACAGAACCAAACGATATTTGAAACAAAAATAAACAAGTTTTGTTTTATCTTATATCTTTAAGTACCAAAAAGTCAAAGCTACACCAGAAAGGCAAGGCGTGTGCAATCTTCTCTGCGCTATTATCAGTGTCGAGAAGGTTGCAAATACCATTGGCATATCCTCCCAGACTGCTTACAACATCAACAAGACAAAATAGCACTATACAGCCAAGAAGAATCAAAACTTCTGCAGCTACAATCAACTTCTGGCCTGCCTCCATGAAGCCCTTCTCCATCTATCACCTCAACTGCCTCGACTTTGCAGTTTGGGGCGTCTTGGAGAAGCATGTCTGCCGCACCTCTCCTCCCAATTTGGATGCGTTATGAGCTGGCATCAGGACAGTGTAGTACACCATAGATGTGGGCCTTATCGTCAAGAGCTGTCAATCTGTTCGCCGGTGTCTCGAGGCTATTATTGTTTGTGAAGGAAGACATCACGTTTTTCGTAATGTAGTCTTGCTATTGCAAGTTTTGGGTCCTCATTCTGAATAACTAGATAATAAATACATAATGCGTAATTTTAATAGATCAAGATGAAATGATAGCCTCAATTAAGAGTTGTTACTTAAAATCATTGATGACGCAATGAAATAAGGCCTAACAAGACGAATAAATTGTAACTTTTACAACCTGCTCATACAAGTTACAACTTGTAAATAGACTATAGGTAAGGGACCTCATCTTTTTCCCAACATTTCTTCTGACTTAATCAAATTTATTAGCTTATTTCTCATAAATATACATTAAAACAAATTAAATTATTTTTTCCCTCTATGAGGTCAGAGTGCAACCATAAATAAGTATTCAATTTAAGTTGGCCCTGCTTTGGTATGCATATTCATTAGGGTGGCCTTTAAAAATCAACGTTTGAGTTTTACTTGTCTCTTCCGTTATAATAAGATTCGCTGATCAAAATATTTTTGACCTTAGTTAATGTTCGTTTCTGAACGGTTTGCTCTAAATTGAAAAAGTAGGAGATTTTTTTTTCTTAATAATTATAAGTTACGTTACAAATTTTTTCTATAAGTATAATACATTTAAATACTAATAACCAAGGGCGTCAACAAGGCGTGGGCTATAAAAAAATGTCGTCATTACAGAAAATTATGCAGCAGAGCCAAAAATCTAATATATGAATTTTTTTTTCCAAATAATTAAAAATTTTAAAATAGTTATGGTTTTTAAATTTTTTTCCAAAAATAATTAAAATTTTTTTTTCCCAAAAATATTTTTCTGTAGTGTCAATGAATTTTTGATTTTTTTTTCAAAAATTTTTTTTTCTTTGCAATTTAAAAAAAAAAAATTTGAAAATTTTGAAACTTTTTTTCATAAAAATTTAGAATAGAAATTTAATTTTTGAAATTGACATTTTTTTTAAAAGATTTAGTATTTGAAATTTTTTTCCATAAAATGTAATTTCTCAAATTTTTTCCCAATATTTAATTTTTGAGAATATCAATAGATTTTTGTAATTTTTTTCCAAATAATTTAATTTTAGAATTATGTTTTCCACAATATGTATTTTTCTGTGAGTGTCAATGGATTTTTGATTTTTTTTTATATTAAAATTTAACTTTTGCAAAAAAAAAAATGTCAATATTTGAAATTTTTTTCCGAAAGGATTAATTTTCGGCGAGTCTCTATGAATTTTGATTTTTTTTTCCATAAAAATTTAGGTTAGAAATTGATTTTTTTTTTTAAATTTAATATTTGAAATTTTTTTCCATAAATTGTAATTTTTTAAATTTTTTCCTAATATTTAATTGAAATTTTTTTCCAAAAAGTTTAATATTTGAAATTTTTTCCCATAAAATTGAATTTTTTGTGAGAAGCTATGGCATATTTTTGAAATTGATAAATTCACAATTTTAATATACAATTAAATGTTAACACCTCTGAATATTGCTCAAATATTAAAATCTTTGACCCATGAATATATTTTCACAATTAGAAAAGATTTGGAGTGTAAGATAATTGGAAATATTAACATTGATTCTTTAAGCACAAATTTTGAGCCACCCTAATATCCATCCTACTGTAACCTAGTACAAAAATTAAATTGCTATTTATTTCATTTATGTGAAAAAAATGCAAAACTCTCCTTGACACTCCTGTTCTTGGCTGGTTTTGTTTCATGTTTATTTATTTATTTTCCCAAAGACCAATGAATTTCTCATGTATTTTGGTTGTTTGTTTATAAACATGACGCAAATGATTTATGTTTTTCAACCTTGGAGCACACCTTGCCCACTTTTTTACTACTCCGTATACGTTTTAGTGTCTCTTGAAAATTTGCAAATTTCTGCACATAGGCAAAAAAATCCACCTTTTTGTCAAATCATTTGGCCCATAGATAAGTTTCTAGTCTATGAGGATTTATTTTACTTTGATTTATGAATGGTCTACACAAGGAATTCTCAACCTTTTTTCATTGATATAACACTTGTGAAATATTTTTTCAAAGGGGTATGCATAACCCCATTCTATGAACTACAGGTCTTCATTAGTTAATACCATTTATAGTTTTTTTAATACTAAATCCCCCGAGTACAACTAGGGAAGGTCCCTGTCCCTCTTGACTTTTTTTAGGAGCGGAAGAGGGTTGAATATTTTTGAAATTTTCCATTAAATGTCCTTAAATATTTGTCTAAAAAGCCTGAAACAGTTATTCACATCTCTTTAGTATCTTTTGACGGTTACTCAACAAAGTTTCAGCCATTTTGGACAACAAACATGTAATAAAAGTTCGATACTCGATTTTCAATAAACAAACACATCATCTCACTCAAACAACTATTACATAACAACTGCGACTCCAAAACAGTGAAAATTTTAGTCAACAGATGCTAGATAGATGTGCCTATATTTTATATAGAAGTGCTGCCATCTTCATGCTGAGGTTGGAAACTTTTTACACCACCCTCGTATATTCTATTTTTCAAAAGACTTTCATTTGTTTAATTAATGACACTATCAAAGAATCAAAACTAATTAAGCTTAGGAAGAACAAATTCACTTTAAAATCAGCCAACTAAAAAAACCAAAAAAAAAAAACCAAAAAAAAACCCACCCATTTTCAATAGTATGCATCTCACATAGATAGCATGTGAGCATGTACAAATTTCATCCACCTCTTGCTCTAAAAAAATGGTATTTTTATTTATTTAAAATTGTGATAATTTTGTAGACTGTTTTTGCCCTGTTTGTTAGTCACTAGGATTACAGCCAAAGTTTTTGATCAAAATTTGTAATAAGATTGTATATGATCCTTGTAAAATGCCATTAAATTTGGAGAGATGAAAGTAACATAAAACGTACAAAAAATGCATAGTTGACCATAACTTTGTAGCAAATTGAGATACATAACTCAATTTGATTTTAGAGGGAGATATTAGAGCTCTACTGAGTGGCCATTCTAGTTAATATATATATATTTTTTTGAAATTTTGTTCATACAAATACAAGATGAACCAATCAAAGTATATTTATGTAATTTTTATGTTTTCCAAATCATATATATGTATTTGTAAAAGCAGCATAAAAATATCCTGGAAATACTTTTTGTGAGAATTTATTCTGTAAAATGTACTTTTTTCACAAGATACGTTTTTTTAAATTATATTTGTAACATTTTTCGAATAGTTAATTGAGAGTCATGGTCTACTCTCAAGGATTTATCACAAATAAAAGAAGAAAAGAGATCCACTGAATATTTATTTTTTTAAATGGAGTGACCAAATTCAATATTTTACCTGATTAAAAATATATTTCAGGCCTAGGTGTAATTTTTTATCCATGTAAACTATCATAGTAATTTCTTATTAAGTAAAAATAGATAGAGAAGAAAATGTGAAGTTTTCTCGTTTTTCTCTTTAAAATTCCAGGTTATTTTTATGCTGCAATTCAAGTCCTAGATATCTTTTTAGATTGTTGTAAAGATATATGCCTATTATTTGTGTCATAAGTAAATAAACTATAACCCCAAATCTTTTCTAAATGTCCCAATTATTTATAACTTTTGATGGGTTAATTGCGTTGTATGCAATTATATATGGATAATTTCGATCATAATCTATTTTCACATAGTTTTTTTGCTGTACAACAGACCACTTTTGCAAGGGAATTGTGTCGAAATAATTTTATGCAAATAGCAAAGAAGCTGTGTATGTAATACCGGAGGAATTTTAACCCAGTAGAAAAGAGGTCTTCAATTGCTGTACTAGAAATAAGTAATAGGTGAAACGTATACAAACTATGCGTAAAAAATATAGGCCTACTTTGTAAGCATACTAAAAATCTTACAATAGCAAAGGAATAAATTGAAATACGATCATATTCACTGGAATATTTTATATATTTAATGTGAAAAATTTTATGTGTAAAAAACAGATAAATTAAATAGAGGGAACAGGGAGTGCGGTGTCAAGTTACAAAAATGTGTGAATATATATATAACTTATATTAATAATTAGATTTTACATATTACTTCTCATCTGGTTATACTCACATATGTGGTGCATCAACATAAAAACAATCTAGAACAAAAATCAAAAAAAGTAGAAAATTCCAATTAATTCTTGAATTTCATATATCACATACGTATGTACCGCCCAATATTTCATTGATATATCTTTGTAAACTATAGGCCTTGTATTCAAATTTGTGTGATAAGTTAATATATCCAAGTATTTTAACTAAACATGCTGCGATCACTACATTTTACAAAACTCTAAATATCTCTTCTAAAAATAATGGTGCACGCTTGATATTTTCTGAGGATATTCATTAATATGTACTCTATAGATTTAAATGAAAAAAAAATGCAGTCAGTAGCTACAAGTAGTACTGGACACGGGTGCAGGTGTTCACGACGTCCTCCTCAAGATAGAACGGATCCACATTTTCTCGGATGTGGGTCGGTTCGGATCTTTAGACCTAAATACTATTGTAAATTTTGGGTACCCGAACTTCTAGATCTAAAACAAAAATTAGGAGGATTCTTATCACAAATTTTATATATATTTTACCCAAAGTTCAGACTTAAATAGAATAGGATCAGGATTGAGGTTACATTTTACGGATTACAATAAATAACTAAATGTTGTTACATTAAAATATACTTATTGGTTATTATTAGAATTGTTTTAATAATAATATTGGACACGTCATTACCTTTATTGTATCTCTCAACCTCTCATCCCAAAAGAAACTCAAGAAGCAAAAATCAGTGGGTAGTTGGCCAATTCTAACAAATGTGGAATTATTATTAAATAATAGTTAAAAAATGTTTATAGCTTAATGGAAACTAATTCGTATTTAACCAATCAATATCTAGAACACTGATTAGAAGAACAGGAGAAGAAACTTCGACAGCTAAGAACCAAATACAGTGTACATTTTAGTGTTTGTGTGTGTGACGTCAACTTGCTAACACAAAAATATAGAGTGTATTTTGTGGTCCGCTGTCGATGTTTTTTCCTCTCCTAATTACTGTTTTGAAAGTTGTTTGGTTGAACAATAGTTCCATAGTTGAGAAAAATTGGCTCACTACCAACCTTTCAGGTCTCAGATCTCCGGATCTTTTAGAATAATACAAATTTACATAGACGGCACCTGGGTTAAAAAAACGTCCTATCTCTAGTCCTCCCTCAGGATATTGGTAAACAAGTTCATGATAGAGGCGATACTCCTTCTTGCTATGGAGGGGAAAGGGGACAATTTTTCTCTGTCTCAGCTATGCTCCATAAAATAAGTTATGGAGATTAAAATAGGGAGCAGACATCCTTGCCCCAGTTGTAGGGGAGGTTATCGGAGATACTCTGCTGTGTCTTCTTCCAGGCTTGGACGGTGGAATCGTGCTCCTGTAAGATGCATGGCTCTCCCCGGCTACCTTATCCATCAAGGGCTTCACCATCTTCCTCATCAAGAAGATTAAGATCCCAATCTTCTGAGCTATGGCCTTCATGGACAGTCCAAGTTCATTTTTGATGATATCTTGGAGTTGATTGACGACATGGTCACCATGTGCGTTACTATGGTGTTTTATCTTCGCCCTCTTCACATCAAACTCGAGCCAGTCCGGCTACTTTCAAAGGTAGATACATTCCATTTTTTACCAGCGCCAAAAACGACTGCAACATGTAATTAATAACCTTTTTATAGTTTAAGTAACTTATATAAGCCCCAATATGGTCTTTCAAATAAAATTTATCAATTAATCATTTTTTTATTGGGACTATCAGCTTGAATTATTTTCAGTGCAATTTTGCGACACACTCAAAAGGTTAATAACAATAATTTTTTAATAGAAATATATGATAATTTGTCGAAAAATATAAACGCAATTCACACTCAATTTTGAGAAAAATTATTTAAGCTCGCTTTTGTTTTGACGAACCACATATTTACAGACTTTTACAGAATGTTGAATATGGATTGAAAGCCTTAGAACTATGAAGGACACGAGTCCTACGAAGAACAACAACAACCAAATCCATTCTTATAAAGAACAAACAAATCGTGAGAAAGCCTTCAACACCTGCCAGGGGTGTACTTCTAAGAACAAAAACATACGCTATTGCGTATCCCCTCTACAATACCATACCTATTGATTAAGTAAAGGAAGTCATAAATAAATTAATGAGGAAACCAACCCCTTGAACCAAGTGTTATTATCCTTTCAAACGCATGTATATACGTTTTATATACACTATACATTATTCCACTTAGCTCTTGGATAATGTTGAGTTATGTATGTCTCATTTTGAATAATTATTCACATGAGGGGAAGAAGTGTTTTTCTTTCTCTAGATGATCCGTATGGTTTATGCTTAGGGCCGGTTTTACCATGAGTGGATCTATTTCAAGAAAATATTTTCGAATATGGTTTGTTTTTAGATAATACAATAACAGACACGACACGGAGATTCCAATGGTCTCTGGAGCCTCGTTGTTACTGACATCAGTGTGGAGGAGATTGGGCACGTGTTACCTTTTTTGTTATTGGTCCAACATTTTTATACTTAGAGACATGGGGTAAAACCAAAACTTGATTATTTTTGTTTCAACTGTCCTGTGCTTGCGTTCTGGGACTTCATAATGTAAAATAATGGAATAAAATCTGAAAATAAATGCAACTGCATGTTGTGGGTCCCCATTCTGTATTCTGTTATTTTTGAATGACTTTAAAAATGACGGTTAAAAAAAAAAAGAAATACATAAATTTTGTATCTTGTTAAAAAAATCCAGGTTTAAATTTGTTCATGGTGCGTAATATTATAAATGAGGTGTCTGAAATTTAAATTTCACAACTTTTTTTTTCATATGACCTCTCCCTCCAGTGATAACTACCTTAATACAGGGCCAAAAAAAATACTAAAGATCTTTTTTATATTTTCCTTAGGAGCTTTGTCCCAGACAAAGATAATTTTTTCTATAAGATAATCCAAATTTGGGTAAGGAGTAGAATTGGAGCCCCTCTCGATTACGCTCCTCTATAAACAGTCAAGTACATTGAGATCAGGGAGTGAAGAATACATCTTATTTTAACGATGAGATTTTACGGCATCCTTCACTCCATTTCCTTACTACTGATGTTACTCTAAGGTCTCGGATGACTCTAACGAAGCTCTTGAGTCCAATATCTTTATTCACAGCGTTCCTGATTGTTCCCTCACTTACCTTAATTTCAGCACATTCAGATGGTTGGGTCAGACATGGAAAACTAGAGTCCAGGAATAACAACGGATAATTTTTATTCAGATATGAGGAGAATATAAAAGAGTGATTAGTTGAAAGAAAAGGCAAAAAAGAGTCAAAGTCCTTTTTTACTACATTCCTTGAAGAGAGAAAATAAAGAAAAACTAGCTAAGCTGTATCTGTGATTATTCTAGGGGACTAGAATTCCATGGACCAGACTATATTTTAGTGTTCAAACGAACACTGAAGTCGACATCTCTGTTTTTGTTTTGCCCACCAACTTCAACTCGACTCGGCAGACACCCCCAGGTCTTGATGTCCTAATTCAAATGGTATAAATTCTTTAGTAGACGGATGCCCAGAACCCTGGTAATGTCTTTTTTTTGCTATTGGCATGTGAAGGACGTCTGATATTTTTCTTCATTTTGCCTCTTGCTCAGCCATAATTCACAAAGGAAAATAATGTAATTAATATAAGTTATAAGGATACCATTCCATACCTCATATAGAGGTGTAGCTTGACCCGTTACAACTTATAAAAATATAAAAAAATGACTCTCGTATATTTATTAACGAACACTTACGTAGACTGTATATTAATGTCATTTCATAAACAGAAATCGATAAAATTTGCTGGGTCCTTATTTATTACTAGTGGTAGTACCCAGCATTGGGCGAAAGCGTCGGCTAAAGTACAAATTTTCCTTTAAAAATAAAGAAGATCACTCCTAAACAAATCCTTAGCGTTATTATCCGTTTTTTATGAGCACACTCAATCCTAGCTACTCAATACTTATATCAATTCAGATATACAGGAAGAATGAAAGAATAATAATTAGAGTTTGAGAATATTTTTTTTATTTAATGTGATGACAGATGATGAGAGAAGAAGTACTTTAGGCTCTAGAGCGCTCACTGACTGTGCTTTACCTCGTTTCTAAACTTCATTAAATTTTGTATTTATTTAACAAAAACAAACAAAAAACAATTATCCTTGTATGCATATTCCATGATACATGCCCACGCCTGGCATATTTCAATAATACGGCTACATTGCTAATTCCTAGATCAAAAATACGTATATGTCAGGGAACACTATTTTCAGTGCACTCTGTACTATACACGCTCAATGTTAGATGCACACGCTTGCAATATTTGATAATACAACTATATTGTTATTTCTGAGGTCAACATATGTCTATGATATATATCAGGGATCACTATATACAGTGCAGACTGTATACATGCTCGATGCTACATTCTAAACCACTGCAAAATCTACATTGTTATGTTTCAGATGAGAAATGCCTTCATTTGATTCAAAGATTTATACATAGATACAAATAAACTCTGCATTATTAATATATACCTATAATTAATGAAACCCCATAAATCCAGTGCTGCCCATGCTAATAGTTATTAACCTCATTCTCACCATTATTGTATTTTAAAATATGTTTTTATGTAACCCTAATTATTTCAAATTACTTTTGTAAGAAAATGCATTTGTTTACAGATACATTTAAACAAAAAAAAAAGAAAATCAATTTCGCTTAAGATATTTTAAGCACTTATACTTTTCTTCAGAACTATATACGTTTTTTCATTCTAATATTTTACTCGAAGACATAGAGGGTACAAAGAAACAAAGAGAACCCCCAAACAAGAAGGAAAACAAAAATCTTGAAATGTACTTTTGAAACGGAAATTAAGGTCAGCATACTATTTTTTTGGTTTTTTTTTTGTTTGAAGAAAAAGTGTATGGATAATATACTAACCGTATTTCCGTTAGTGATATATGTAAGTTGATAGAACTCTTGCATGAAAATACTTTTTTTTTCTTACATACATTAAATTAAGTGGTTGACTGACTTATAAAGAATACAACATATTAAAATACATACATAAAAAAAGTCTCCATAATAACTTCATTTTAGTCTAGAATTTGATAAAATTTCCATAAAAGTATTTAATGGATCTCTTGTTGACAGTCTTCCCATTGTTTATTTGATACTATTCTATTATAAAGTTCTATAAAATATATTAATAAAGCAAAGTATTTCTGTCTCCTGGGTGTTTATTTGAATGTCGGATGAGTACATAATCAAATAAAAACTAATGAATGTGACTTTAAATGAGGTTTAATAACAAGCATGTGTAAGTAAAGTACTGCCCATGATCATTCTAGACCCTAAAACAATCTCTAGCTCATTACATTATAAAAATATGAAACTGTTCTTATTACTCTTTTATTCTTGAGGAGAGAACATAGAAGTATTGAGTAACTACGTGTGATTTTGCTCATGAAAAACGGTGATTAATACATTTGATTTCTCGCAGAGTTATGTTACATATTGTTACACCACTTTTTCCGTAAGTCCATGTCTAATTACTCCGAGAAATGCCGGATACTAACGTAAGTGTAATTATATTTCAATATTAATATATCAGGTTCGAAGGTTGTTAATAAAACTTTGTTAAACACCACTAAAAAACTTTTTTCTGTCAATTATAGGCCTTATATTCGAATTAATGGGACAATAAACGTTCATTTGATTTATGAACTTTTATCTAGCCCTCATATGATCATTCAAACATAATTTATCCTATTTTTTATAATAATAATCGGTGGGAAATTTATACTAATTAATCGGAATATTGCACTTAACAAAAAGAAAAATAATTAGTTGAAGAACACAAACGTAACATTTTACTCAATTTCAGGGGCAAATTATTAAGCTTACTTTAATGTTGACGAGCTATATATATGTTGCTATTATTTGTAAACCATTGATTTTTCTTCTTATTAATTGCCTAATTGATGCTTTAGAAAAAAGGGTCTTTTTCAACTGTACCCAATATCTCAGTCAAAATATTTTCAACATAATGTATTTGTTTGCTCAGTACTAATGTAATATCAGCTTTTTTAAATTGCATTAACTAATCAAATTAATGTGTGAACTAAACAAGATAATTGATTTACTAATCAAATAATTTGTCAATAATATAATTCCTGATTTTCTTATGTTTGTTCATGAATTGTAAATAATTTTATCAAATCGATAACTTAGTATTGTGATAAAGAAAATTATATAGACAAACTAATTGCATAAAAATATGTTTATTATTTGTTTTACGTAGGTTATAAAAACTCTTAACTACTGACGTCACGTGCAGGGAAAGAATGACACATTTCGAAGGGCAGGGATTAATATTCAGTAAACAAACACAGTAGATTGAAATTTTTTATTATTATATATATGTAGCGTACAAGTTACAGTTTGTACAAGAAAATTGTGCAAGTAGCAACCAAAAAATGAGATGAATAATCTTAGACGAAGGATTTACAGTACTAGAGATGATCATCATACAATGATTGAATAATCTATGTATGATCCATATATTAATGGTGTAGTTCTTGACTATAACATTACAAATTACAAAAGTATAATTATTATAAGGCACAGTATGAAGTTACCCATATTACTCAGAGTTATTTTATTCATAAATACATAATAACCATGTAGTTTTAATAGATCAAAATGATATGATAGTATCAATGTTCAGTTGGTAATTAGAATGATCAATGTTGAAAGTAAATAATGCATTTAAAGATGAATAAATTGCAACTTGTACAATTTGGTTATACAAGTGGCAACTTGTACACAACAAGTATATACATACACACTACTTCATTGAAGTAATTCAACAAAATTTATCTAGCGATCTGAAGACACTAAATATGTTTCTAGAAGAGAAACAATCGAGTGTGTCTATAACTAATTTATTAATTTAGATAGAAACATGCAATATATACATTATGTTTGAGTTAATCATTTTCTTTATAGAACACCTTGTTCATGCGATCATGATGAAATAATTATTGCCACCTTTCTTGTACATTGTTTTATTATCAAAATTAATATAAAAGTAATTTAAAGTAGTTATTCAAGATGCATTAATTGTTATATAAAATGTTGTACGACGACTTTTATTCCCCATGATTTCTACAAACTCAATAAACTTGGAATTTCGGATTTTATTTGAGGATCCATGTTGATAATCAATTTTGATTGTCTATAAGGGTAGTTAAATCTGGGATTTTCACCATTGTTGTAAAGTAAGAAATTATTCATTTTGCTCAGAAGTATAAATACAATTTGATCGGATAAATACTGATGATTACATTTTCATAAATAGAGATCCCAGGGTTGCCAAGATATTGAGGTCTAAACTTGTTACAGATCTAAAATCCCCTACCTGTTTTTACTTAGAGTGTTTAACGTGTAAGTTATTTTCTTAAAAGTTGTTAAAAAATTAAGGGGTGAATATTTAGTTTCCTTCCCCCTACTGTATGTAATCTATCTGTGACTCTTCCATCAAAAATAATAATACATCATGTCAAACAAATATATTTGAATGTTGTATTTTTGTAAATAGTCATCTTGCAGTAAATGTTGTTAAAAAATTAAATAAATATTAATGTTTTAAAGAATTGTATTTAACAGTAAAACAAGAGAGCTTTCTGTCTTGGAATATTATGCAATAACTCATTAGTCGACAGAATAAATATATTTAATTTGTACATACATACCTAAGTCATTAAGAATTTCAACGCTATGCAATTAAGTAATTAAAAAGAACAAAATATATAAGAATTATAAAACGCAACAAAAATGGGGTTTGGTAAAATATGTACTCGTATGGGCCTGTTACTCTGTATTTCATATAAAATATTTTGATAATGACCTAAACGTAATCAGATAGCGTCACTTCCAACAAAACAATAGAAAAATATGCAACTAATATCAAAACAAAACAACAGTTACAAATCCCATACAATAAAAGTACATTAAATCCAATACATAATATTATGATGATGTCACCTTCATATTGTTATATAGATAAATTGTTTCGTCTCTTCAAAATTGCATAAACTACAAATCATTTTCATGTGATGTTAGGTTTATAGCCGTTGGCTATTCTAAGGGCCTAAACAATCCAGGTTTGTAAGAATGAAAACCATTTTTTCATTAACATTAAGGAAAATACTGAACTATTGGATGTAAAAATGGGTCTAACAAGTAAAAGGACTTAAGCCTTTATGTCTATTGCCTAGTTTTATGATTATCAGGGGCGTCCGCCGGGATTATGCAAATATTTTTCTTTTATCAAGAAATAAATTTTTTTTGAAAAACAATCTGAAAAATTAATTTTTTTTGAAAAAAATTTCAAAAATTCACAGTTGTTCACATAAAAATTCAAAAATTAAATTTCAAATTTTATAATTTTTGGGGAAAGATTTCAAAAATCCCCAGCTATTAAAAAAAAATTAAATTTTGTAAGAAATTTTTGCAAAAAATCCACAGCTGTATACAAAAAGTTTTTTTTTTTCAAAAAATATCAAAAATAGAATTTGAAATATTAATTTTTTCAAAAAAAAAAAAAAAAAAATCAATTATTAAATTCAATAGTTAAAATAACAAATTCCTTAATTTAGTACAGGCTATAGCGCCTCCAACCACCCCCTACGGACGTTTCTGATTATATATCTGACAAAAATGAATATAATTTGATATGTAGACAATCAATTTGGTATTACAATTGATAAAATATGATATTTTTCACTAATTATTATATTTTTCTTGTCCCAAGCCGATGAAAAAAAACAGACTAACGAATTTAGAAATTTCATAGTAATTATCACTACATTTGTCTTAGATTTTATTCAGATACAGTTAAACCTGGATCGAACAGACTCTGCAACAACAGATTTTGGATGCTACACAAAAAATGCATCACCCAATTTTGCCCCCTTGGTGGCGTAGGAGTTTTGCAGATAGCTCCGCAGAGAATAGATAATCTCTGTCCAAATCATTATTCAACAACTATCAAAATATGGACTTGTTAAATGTAAAAAATTTATGAATATACTTCTTTGACGAATTTGTTTGTATTGACTCAAGTCTCAACACATCAAACTCTTATGGAAATAAATATAAGTCATTTAAATATGCAAAATTTGACTTTTATTTGTTTTAAAGTGACAATACAAGAAATATGCTAGTTATCAGCTGTAAATAAATAAAAAATCCCTCAATGTAGAATTAGATTATATAAAAAGGATATTATTAATATCTTAAAAGAAATAATTGAAATATAAATCAATTATGATAATTGATAAAACCACAAAGTTTGGAATTAATGAAAAAAAAAAAAGAAAAGAAAAAAGAAGCTTATTAATAAAAGAATATGAAAGGCCAGATTAAAGAAGGCAAATTCAGGTATGTGAATGTATGTCTGAATTCAAAGATCCTAAGGAATTAGAAAAAAAAAGATATTTCTCATAGGCACTGTAGCAAGAAATAGAAAAATTATATGAAAAAAAAAAAAAAAAAATGCATTCTGCATTGGAATAACAATCTTGGATTTTTAAATGAGATTTCAAATTATATTCTATGTCAAAGTAAACTCCTGTGCTTCTGTCACTAATACAGAAAAAATATGTAATTATATTTTATCATATTGTATATATATTAGTAAAATTAAATAATATGACTTATCAACTATGTAGCAAAAGAAATAATAATGTACCATTATACATCAAGGATTTAATAGGTACATTTAATTTTATTTACTAATTGATGTATTGAATTTCAATAAATCGATCTTTATTAGGTTGGATATGGATAAATGCGTATAATTTGCAAGCAACCGCTTCTTTGATGATTTTTAAACTGTATTTTTTACTTTTTATGTATTACATGTACAGATGATGGGACGATTAATTGGAATTGGAGAAACGGGTGTGTTTTCTGGTGTCGGAATTGGGGGAAATATTTAATTTGCGATTTTAATTCTTATTCATTATTAATCATTGAATATTTGAAATTGAATTATTTTTTAAGTGCTGTGGGTTTTTAAAATTTTTCTCCGAAAAAAAATATTTTTTTGTTAATAGCTGTGGGGTTTTGAAATTTTTTTCACTAAAGATTTATTTTTTCGAAAAAAGCCATGAGTTTTTTAATTTTTTTTTGCAAAAAATTTTATTTTTTGGGATCAGCCGTGGATTTCTGAAATTTTTGTACCATAAAATTAAATTTTTTGAGAATAGCC
This sequence comes from Lepeophtheirus salmonis, assembly GCF_016086655.4. NCBI lineage: Eukaryota > Metazoa > Arthropoda > Copepoda > Siphonostomatoida > Caligidae > Lepeophtheirus > Lepeophtheirus salmonis. The sequence goes on from NC_052135.2 coordinate 60,657,162, forward strand.
ATGAATTTTTAAATTTCGGTCAAAAAATTAAATTTTTTGTGAATAGTTGTGGATATTTGAAAAAAATTTTAATCTCAAATTGTTTATTTGAATTTTATTTTCAAAAAATTTAAAAATTACAATTTTTAAAATTTTGTTCAAAAAATCGCATCGGAATCAGCCTTGGGATTTTTATTAATCGTCTCATCACTATATTTACACAAGCAAGGCTCCTAATGACGTCACCACAAAGAGAAAGAGAGAGAGTTACTTAATAAATTTGCTTTGTTTGTATTGCAATTATCTTGTTACATAACCTTGTTCAAATAACATTCTGCTGTATTTGGTTGTCAGTAATCGACATTTCTTTTACTTTTCCTCTAATCAATTAGCTTGTTTTTCAGTTAGCGAAATTGACCCGAATGTTAATGTCTAAAAATCCAAACCGACCCAGATCTTATCTTTACCTTGAGCCCCTAAGAAGACGTCTCCTTCAATTATGATGCAATTTATGGCGTCAGTCAAAATCCTCTATTATCAAATTTTCACTATCTAAAAATTAATTTATGCAACGATTTTTTTAGTGTCCTCCTTTTTAAAGTAATTAATTAATTTTTATTCATTTTTTGCATGTTTATTTTTAGATTCGACAAAGCAACAACATATATTTAATCCTTAATCAGGCCAATGCTTAAAATTATTAATGACTTAAATGTTGCAATGCATTATTTAGATTGCAGTTGCTAAGTCTATAATCTCATCAGATTTCTCAATTGATATTACTCTTGTTGTCTGTAATATTTAGTGAAAATAATTAGCAAAGAAATGTGAAAGAAACAGATTTCAATATAATAAAATGTTGTATGGAAAATAATTATTTATTGCTTCATTCTATGCTTAAAATTCCTGATCGTTTTTAGAAAAAATCATAGGCTCATAGGACTATATTAAAAGACTAATATGTACAATGTATATTCTTTGTTACCTGTATCAATACCATGGATCAGATCAGTTATAACAAAGGAATGTTTTTATCTATTTATCATTTCATAACTTTAATTAGCAATGAAAGAAAACTTTTGTTTATTTATGGATGGAATTACATAAGAATAAACGAGCATTATAGGTCGGCACTTGCTATATTATCCAAGTGTATTTATAATTAGCTTTGAGTATCTTCCCGTCCATCTCTTTCAAACATAAAGGTACAGTTGCCATAATACATGGTAATTCTTAATTTGGACCATATTGCCAAATATATATTTGTTGTATAGAAACATAAGAAAACCTGTATTTGCTTGAGTTTCAAGCCTATTTTGCGAGACTTGATATCTCTGGAATAGAAAAACTTTTTTGTTTAAGAAATGTGGTGTTTATATGGTTAAATAACTGAACTAGTACATGATGAACGAGCTGGTTTTTGTTGACATTGCAGGTTACAAATGGACAGAACGGCTCAACCCACAGGAGTCATGTTCATAAAATTCAACCTATGCATCACTAATATACATTAGTATCTTTTTGTTACACCTATACTATAGTAGTACCAAAGTACTGAGGCATTTAAAATGGTACTATACAAAATACTGCATATTTTAATTCCGTCCCCACCTCAAACAAAATTTGTACTTTATAAAAATAGTTAAATCAAATATTATTTTATAAAAAAGTGATCAAATTTTGAGCTGGCTTCTAACTTAAACAGAAATTCTGAATACATCCATGTGAATTGTTCTTTGCATTTTCGACCTCAACTTACATTTTAAGCATTTTCGACATTCATTTGCATTTTTCCAGCCATTTTTAGGTAAAAAAATATTCAGTTATTAGAGTAAAGAGAGGATTGAGTGCGAGAATTGGAGGAGGAAGAGAAAAAGAAGACAAGGAAAGAATGAATCCATTGGTCCCATGAAATATAAAGGGAAAAGTACTCGGATATTCAAAATTATATTTTATCCATCTTGCCACTAAAGCTATTTATATATTTTAAAATCTGTTTTTTCTCTATAAATATAAAGGGGCATCCTGGAAAAATTCCTTCAAATATTTCCAAACATTCATTCAAAGTGAAAGACCATCGTTTTCAATTGACCATCCCTACGATAGTGGACACCTCAGTGCTCATTAAGGAGCCCGGTGGCACTATAATTTGGACTTATGTCCCTTAAACAATGTAGTTGCTATACAAGCTTTGCAACTTTAGCGCTAAAGCCAACAGCATGAACAGTACCTCAGGCACAAAAAAGAATGTTAAACAACAAGGGAGACATAGCTACAGAGAAGGTACTCAACGTCATCCCATCCGACGATAAGAACGATGACGTCTTTAATACTGACCTTGAGTGAAGCCCTTGGTCTTTGCTTATATATTCTTTGCTAAGATAAGCAACAGGGAGTTTAAATACTTTTTTTAAGAAATACTCTAAGAAGACGATGCCTAGCCGCACCACATAATAATTCAGGGGCACAAGAACCTGCTTAATTGATAAATTTTAGGCAGTTATTTGTTTTTTACAAGAATACATCCTATTTCACCAGATTTATTTGCATTTTTGAAATTTTTATTTGCATTTTTATGCATTATATGGACATCACTAGTAATAACAATAATATTAATATGTCATGCGTCAACATAAAAACAATCTTGAACAAAAATCCAGAAAAGGACTAAATCCCTATTCATTTTTTTACTTGATATATGTATACATACAGGCAAATATTCATAGACATATTTGAGACCCTTATAGGCATTGTATTCCAATTTATGGGATGAGTTTAGATGTCCTAGAATTTTAGCTATAGTTTACAACCTTTATTTGATTGAAGGGACTTATATTGTCATCGATATGGTCTTTTTCAACCATAAAATCCATTAATAATTTCTCATTCTTTTATTATGACGATCAACTTGGGCTAAAATTTACAACAACTGAAAAAATTGTCAAAAAGCCTAACACTATCTCCTTCTCCCCTCAAAGAAAACTCAAAAACTTTATGTTAATAATGACATTATGCATTAAACAATTATTCTTAATATTGTATATTGATCCTTATTAGTTCTGCTCGAAATATCTTGGTACCCAATATGTGACCAAAAGGAGAAAAATAGTAGTATCTTGGGGTTCATATAAGAGTTCCTTGTAAGGAGGAAGATAATTTGTGGCCCATCCAATCATAATCTTTCACTAATTCAACTAATTCGTATTCTTCGGGAAGCATTCGGCTCGTATAACGTGTAATCTTTTCCGATATTTTGAAGCAGGAACAAAGAGTTTTTCTGTATTTCTGAAAGCTTAAGCTTAACAAATAAAATCTTGGGTTTGAAAATCCTAGCTTTGTTTACATCACTAAATAAATCTATATAACATAGTCTTCTAAAAGTTCCATTAATCAAATGTGCTCCATTCTTTTTATGATTTGATTTCTTTATTCAATCCTAATGTAACAAATGATAACTGTTTCTATAGGTTTGATGTATAGCCAAGAGAATGATTATGTTTTTGTCTTGTAACTTCGTTTTTTTTAATGTATTCTATGATGCACGGTTCATCAGTCACAAAATATTGAAGATAGGGGGAGGAAAATGAAGCTGTTCATAGACAATAATGAAAATAATAATAGAAAGTGTGAGAATAGGAAGGTGCTAATTGTTTTTTTTTCTTGTAGGTACATATTTTGTAATTGAATAAAGTCAATTAACCCTGAAGATACAGCCATTTTCAAAATGAACTGGGCCAAACTAAAGCTTTAAAAAATGCCTGTTTTATTAATTTTTTTAAGGGGAGAAAATGAATTTCTCCTATAAAGAGAAGAACCTTTTGAATTTAAAATAGCATTAGTGCAGAGTAAATATTATAAATATATTCAAATATATATTTTTTTATTATTCATTTTTGAAACAATTTACACCAAATCATATGCGATAATGCTTACATCAGAGGGAGAAGTGGACGACCTAATGAATAAAAAAGAATAAAGAGCACACGCAATGTCACGCGGGTATGTAAAAATATATTAAATCAAAAATTAACTCGGTAAGCCCAACAGTTTAAATAATGATTTAGAGGAGAGCAGCTTAGCTGTCATGACGTTTTATTCGATCAGCTGCAAGCAGCTGTGAGAGGAAGGAAATAAACACCAATCCCAGTAAGTATATAGCAGGCACATATAGGCTGGAATTATTCAGTTGTCGATCCTCAATTCTACTCATAGTCCAACAAAGACTTACACTACAAGTTCCGGGAGCAAACCCTCATGGGTACTTTTCGTCTTTCAAGAGCACTTTATACTTATATCAACTCTGTTCAATAATAAAAAAATAGTAACAATAGCTTTGGAAAATAAAAAATCTTGTTTAGATTAGGAACTAGAGAAAGCTGCTTCCGCTTTCTAGGACATGTTTTATACACATTCATCCATAACTTTACTACTGAGCCTACGTGAATCCCCCTCCCCCTTTTAACTGATTTATCAAGATTAACTCTACAAGGGATATATAAGCGTTGCAAACGATATAGAGGAAAATAACAAAATATGATAAAGTGACGTCATCTGCGATATAATATAAGCGACATCTTGCATTGGAAAAGGATCCATCTATGACCATGTATCTCCTCAATCTAACAGTAATTTGTTTTAAAGCTTTAGGTAGAACAATACATACAACTGATAATTCAATCATAATTCCCGCCCATCAAGTAAAATTTTTTCATATTTTAGCTCCATTTTTTATAGTGTTCCCTTATGATTATTAAGTCATAATTCATGTTAAGATACAGCTAGTACATATTTAACTACGACTAATTATCCAAAGTTACACATCTCCATATTTATCAAATAGTAATTTTTGCCTTTGAGAACCCTTAACTTGAATAGAAGAAAAGGAGTTAGCTTCTACGAAAGGAGTGAAGATATAAAGATATATATATTCACTCTTTTTGTAGGTTTCCTGCTTCTGACTATGAGTTGGAGGGGGGAGGGTTTTGGGGTGATTGCAATGACATGTTGTTAAATTTGTAGAAAATATTGTTTTTTGTCAATTCCTTTTGTTGTTATCACAGTTTTTTGTATTAAAAAAAAAATTGTCTTTTACTGAAAATCAATTTATTTGACAAAATAAATAAAAAGTTTATTGATTATTCTTAATAATTTTAACTTAAAAAAATCTTTTTCAATGTGTCTTTTCTAAAAACAAAACAAAACATAGTAATTTTGTCTCCTCAAGAGTGTTTAATTTGAAAATGTTGTTAGTCAAATCTTGTCTTTGTGACTTTGTAATACTTGAAATGACACACAAAAAAAAAAAAATCATAGTCACTGCTCTGGGTACGGTCTGTCATTTAGAATAATCCCTTCTGCTAAAAATATATATAATTTGAATATTTTATTTTTTAAACATAATCATACTTCTACGATTTGATTAAAATGGGTTGGCTCTTAATTAAATCTTTACATAAAAATTTAATCTTTATAAGATGAAGTAAGACATTTGAATTCCACATGATTAATTTCTTCGGCAAAAAAACTTCAAAGAATTATATTATATTATTTGAATAATATTAAAGATACATATAAAGGATGTAATCAGTCGAAACAGACTCCAGGTGGGTTACACCATCTATCACGTGTGTACACATATATGTGTTTAGTCAGCTTTTTTTCAAAATAAATGCCCATATTATAATCAGTAAATCTGTATAAAAATTACTAATTTAGCATTTTCTCTCCCCAAAGACAAAAACCATTTTAAATCACATAATTTTTTTATTTAGCAAAGAGAATTGTTGAGGTTTGAAGATTAAAATATGCAAAGGTCTAAGAAATAATGTGCGTCTATACCCATAAAAGCTGATGTTATCCGCCTTTATTCACTATTTAGAGAATTCTTATAGAGTGGTTCATTAAAATCTGAACACTTAAAAATTTAAACTCCAACAAGATATAATTTATTAATTAATAATAGAATTTCATCAAAATTAATACTATAAATAGATGTGGGTCTGAGCTCTCGTAATCATGAATGTAACCGCCCTTAGCGGCAATGATGGGTTCCAGGTGAAGGCGGAAGGCCTGGCATCCGCTGCAGATATAGTCCTCTGGCATGGCGTCCCAGTGCTGACTGACAGTGGCTTTGAGGGCATCGGTGTTTGGATGAAGGGCACTGCAATATTTGCATGAACATCGACCATTGACATAAGAATCCACTTTATATTTTTGTTTTATTTAGTTAAGGTCGTGACATGGATTGACAATGTAGTTACAGGATTTCTCTATCAAATAATACACCGTTTGAGCACTATTATTCTTTGAAAATAAGACACACCTTTTTGTACATTGATAAATACGTTATATCCATACTTTTTTAGAGTACATCTATTTGTAAATATATATATGTCCATACATGAGATATAATAATTGAATTGTATAGATATATATAATATTTACAAACGAAATTTGTCAAAATACCTACACAAACACGTGTTTGAATATTCCCAGTCTCTCTAGATGGACATATGTTCATTTATTCATATGATTCCCAAAAATGTATCCATTTATGGATAATTATATTTGTTTGCTACATATAGTTGCCTCCAATATGTTTATGTAAATATAGTTCATTCATAGTAGTTGTAGGAACATAATTAGCAACGATGAAGGCAGGGTAATTGTTCACCAGTAAGTAATAGTGTTGAGACCCTGAATGAGACCGGTCTAGGCCGAAGTTATATTAGAATTAGTTAAAATTATAATTGTATCCGATAGATCTAGGATTTCCATGACTAGTAAGTGCAAATGTAAGGATAAAGGATTTTGTAATTGTTTTTGTTATTTAATTGGACATTTTCCAAAAGTCAAATTAATTTCGAAAGTAGTTCAACAATTTGACAAAATATATTTATTCTAATAGAGTATTTTTTAAAAATATTTATGGTTCCATTTAATAATAAATAATCATTCATAGAGGGAACATTCACTAAATGTTAAAGATTTTAAGTTTTAGTACAAGTAGAATCTCTCTCCATCTCTCTTTCTCCATGTTCCAATGAAATACCCATAGTTTTGTTCCATATTTTCTCGAATCGGTAATATACTAATAACTAGTGTTGAATTAGAGTTATAACTATCCATTTCGAGAAATTAAGTATCTAGTCGAGCTCCATAAATATTCTCCTACTGATATTTGATAAAATCTAATTCTAACAATTAAGTCAGTTTAACTACCTGAATAAGGCAGGCAGTCAATTATTAATCAAAAAATGTATGTGATTTACGGAACAAATTGAACACATTGGAGGCTTATATATAACCCACAACCTGTAGTTTGGAGAAAAAATCTGTCGTCAAAATTATGAAAACGAAGTTTAAACTGAGCTAGCGTTTGTACCCAGTATTACAGGGAGTTAGTAGGCCTTGTTGAACAGGCAAACTTTACTTTATTAATATAGACCATTCAACAACAGAGTTACTCTTTGTTTTCATGAGCCTAATCACAAGTTTTTACTCAATACTTAAATGTCCCCTCCTCGAGATTGAAAGAACAATGATAACAGCTTTAGAAAATAAATAAAACATTTGTTCAGGTTACAAACAACAACAAAAAATGTTTAAGATTTATAGGCCTAAATATATGTACTCTCCTTTTATTTTATTTTTTAATATGAGGGGCTGAGCTTTAGGTATACACGCTCGTTACTAATCACACTCTTTATTTACATTCATTATTTTTTTATTTATATAATGTACTTTTCTTTTCTTTTTTAATATGGTATACGTAGCTGTAGCTTGACGTGCTCGTGGTTAAAAATCAGTCGTCCACAACAGAGGGACAGACAAACCTTGCTTTATCATTATAGATTACTCAACTAGAGATATTTCGAGTCTTGATCATTCGAGTTTTTCAAATAATATTTTGGGCGAGTTTGGTTTTTGTTTGTCCAAAAATGGTCGGATGTACTAAAGTCAATAATTTTTCGAGTTCGAGTAATACTCGAATCCAACACTTCTGATAGCAATTAGTAGGTATTATTACTCTTTGTTTCTTTGATATTTGAGAAATGAGCAAAAGAACAAACTTTTATGTAGGTATATTCATTTATTCCTCTATGAATGAGTCATAATATATTGTACATATTTATGTGGCACCTACTACACATGTTATGACTTCATAAGTGCATTTGAAAAAGTGCATTTTCTGCTAAAAAATATCGAGGGATTTATTTTTATTCGTTAAATGATATTAATGAGTTTGTACGTAGCTTGGTATTTTTACAGTCCATTCGTGTTTCAATTTGGCTTAATCAGAGGGTATAATATGAACTTCCTCGGATTTAAAACCATTAAGACTCCCTAATGGTAAATGAACTGTTATTTCTTAAATTATTCAACTGCCTTTTAAATGACTATATACCATTAATAGTGTTGGGTTTTGATCTGAAAATCTGAGATTGGACTGAGATTATTGTCGTGTCCTTTTTTAGGAAGACGGTCCAGTCCAATCCCACTTGTCGGTCATTAAAGAAGGTAAATCGTTCCTTCGTGACATCATTAAGGGTGTTTTTTCTTTTTTAATTGTTTTGTTATATAATAGAATAATTTATATAACTAATTAAAAATATGATATCTTCGTTTATATTTCATTATAATGAAAAAAATGAATATATTTTTGTATGATATGTGCAATGCTCTTAATACAAATATTATATTTCTCTTAATTGGCTTAATAAACCATATACATTTTTAGAAAAAATTGCATTGATCAACAATTAAGGATAGGTCAAAAGGAACAATAGGATCGATCCTAAGACTGGACTTGATAAAATAAATAAGCAATGGCCCAACACTAGCTAATAATCTTATGTTTTTTAGTGGACGGGACTAATTGATCATCTAAAGGCATTCGGTCTGGACAGGTGTTAAAGGAAAAATCCGTTTAGATCGGTCTTACAAAAAAATCGACCTCACTTAATATTAAGTCTGGATCGATACTATGGATTGTTGATGACGTCATTTGTGTTTCAAAATTGTGAGCATTGACATACAATAAAGGCAAATTGAGTTATATGTGTTGCATCAATCATATTTGTGCAACTCATAAGTCAGTAGTGGAGAGAAAATGGAGCATAGATTGTGACCCAAAAAATTGGTTCACGATCTGAAAACGATTAAATTTCGGCTTACAGTCTATAATTACGTTCTGGACTAAAACATCAGTCCAAATTGGTCAATAAAAATTCACTTTAGACCGAACCGGACAGTATCTCAAAAATAATGTACAGCCAAATTGTACCATAATACAATCGATAAATGAATGTGCAGCTGAGTTCAAATAAGCTTTTTGTACTGGGTGCAGCATGTAGTGTGTCGTATTGTTATTAAGAAGCACTTGGTGTGAGAAGAGAACAGCGACATCTCAATAACTAAAACACTAACATCCGACCTTTAGGCATTTATTTTCACTTCCGTAAAAAATAATTAATCATGTATAGCTTCATACTCCTCCATATTTGGAAAGTCACGCTGTATTGATGTTAATTTCCGCTGGGCACATAAATATCATGACTTTTTCTCCTTTTAAATGTGTCGTAATCCTTCGTTTGATAAATTAGAAGTATTTTCATTCCTAAAAGAAACCAACATTATCGATGATCAGTAACCATTTGATCCATAGCAACCCATGGGTATCGTCAAGACATATTTTGAGGACCCGTGTCAAACCATGATTAATTAAAAAAACAGCTTCAATATTCGCCAGATATGGGGGCGAGGGTATTCAAATTTTGCTCAATATTTGTGACTTGCATTTTTTTATAACGATTTTCTTGATGTTTTTTTTTGTAATTAAGACACTTTTTGATGCCGTTTTTTTAGTAAAATATATTTTTAGCCTGTATTTTTTAATATAATTTTCTTTCCCTCTGTGGCATGATTTCGTCAGCTGTATTCTCTCTCTTCTCATTGCTCAGTACAAATTCACAGTTCAATAACCAGCTCATTTTGCAATAACCCATTCTTTTATACGTATTTTGAAAAATCGTTTGCATATAACTCGCTTTTCTCAGGTTAGGAGTTTATAAACCGATTCAGACCCATGACATCACAAATATTAAACAAAATGTTGATTGACAATATTTCAAGAGGGACTATATAAAAAAACTTCTAATGTTGTATCATATATAGGATGTAAAGAGTGATTTTATTGAGAAAATTTGACCTAAATATATACATTAAACAAAAGATACATTATTCAGTAAATATATAAAATGTGACAAAAATTGTTTTTCCCCATTCAATAATAAAACTTGTATTTATTTATTTTGAATTTACTTATCTACAGTTATGTTATTGTAATACTAGTCAGATCAGTTAGATTTTTTATTTAAAAAATGTACAAATATTATAAATGGAATGAGTAATTCAATTATTTTCATGTGAAAAAGTATTATAAAGATAAACTTTCAAGATCTTATCAGTAGTGATGCATAATTGTACAATAAACTTAGATGATAAATTGATACGCTTTAGAATTTTGCAAATTCACTAATTTTTGCAATTTTACAATTAATAATAATTGTTATCTATGAATATAAATCCTAATATATGCATTAAATTATTGCAGATTCTACAACACTCTTTAAGAATGATGCGTCACTTTTTTATCAACATTAGAAATCATTTGTCAAATCCTTTTAAAAAAATTGCCAAAGTATTCATCATACTAAACTTTGACTTTTAACTATTTATCACCGTTATTTTGAGCCTATAAACAAATGCATAATTTTCCTGTTTCAATGACTCTTTTTATATATCATTTTATGATACTAGACACACTCCTTGAGTCAGTGTGGGTTTTAATCCTTTAAAACATAATATAAGTTATATGATTTTATAGAATTTATCAAAAATAGGATGAGTTATCTTGATGTACTTGACAATAAATTGATACGATCTAGATATAAACTGTTGAATAAGGCATCTTCATTTGAATCATAAAGAAATATCTACACAAATATCTATTTTTGAGTACTTTAAAACTATTTACCCATTCATTACAGGTTGACCTAATTTAATATTTAGACATATGTACTATCTTATGCAGTGTTGAGATGAATGAGTAAAATATCCTGTGCGTCAAAATAAACAATCTTAAACAAAAAACAAGAGAAGGATATAATCCCAATTTATTTTTTAATTCATATATATATACCGGGTGTGGATTTTGAATCATTGCAAAAACTTAATCCTCTTTCTTGAAGTGTTTAGTGACATTTATTGTCAAAAAGTCTGAAATACAAATAATTTTTGATGAATTACCTGTAGTGTACTTAAAAACCTTACTCTCAAACTGTGAGCCCCGCAGCTTTTTAGGTGTGCTCTGTAGCATTCCTCAAATATCTATTCTGTCTAGTCCAAATTTAAAGGGCAAGCAACTATGCTAAATTGGGGACTGAGATCTGACCCACAAATTAATTATATAATATAAGTCCTATTTTATACAATACGCAAGCAAGTTACTCTAGCATATATACTATGCAATGCTTGAGAATCCCTGCTTTCGATAAAAAAAATAACAATTACAAGGGAAAGAATAAGATAATTTTCTCTAATTATCCTACGTCTTTAGTCCCTAATTGATCCCTCAAAAAATTAATTGTACAAATCTAGCGGCTCCATAGGGATTATTGGATATAGTAGATATTAAAATATCACGGTTTATCATTGGAATCAAATAGACTTTAATGTAGGTATTAAGGGTTTTTCTTTCTTAAAGCCATTTAATGAAGTTTAATAAATATTTATTGGAATTTTGATCATTTTATGTGGAAAAATATAAATATCTGCCATGGGCCCTCAATGACTTGAGGGGATTATCTTGGGCTGTATTTTAACTTCTCGAGGTCCAGTTTGCCTATTTTGACAGAGCCTTCTTCCTCTCAAACGCTTGGGACTTGCTGATGGCGTAAGCCGTGGTCTTGGAGCGATCTTGGTGTGTGCGAATGGAAATTTGTCGAACACGTTCATGTGTCATTTTCTCGACTTTCACATAAGGTAGAGGACTTAGATATTTTTATTATGTAATAAATTGCTTATGTTCTAATAAATTGAAATATGAATTAATTTCAATCACTCAACCTTAATTAATTATAGTAATTTGTAAGTGCTCAGATTTCAATGGACCACACTGTATGAGTCAACCAGGAATAAGTTTAATAAATTTACTCTTGAGTACGGAAAGGAACCAACTTTTTAAATAATTTTAATTTCAAGTGATTTACAACTAATTATTATCATAATTATGATTAATATATTTATGTCTTTTCTTGTCTAGTCCTAATTAATAAAAAGTTAAAGATAAAAAAAGTATATCATTTTCTTATTTAAGTACTTCTTTTTTACATCAAAAGGAATCGGAATCAAAATTCTTCATAAAAATAGTATAGGAATCTTTATCGGCTGAAATGTTTTTATCGGTACATCTCTAATTATAATGCAATTTTGACGTTAGTGAAAACAATGTCCATATAGATCATGTCTTACTTATTTTTAGGATGTTGTGGACTTAGTATACAAGTGTTTTAAGGAGAAGTATGGTATTATTTTAGAGGATTCATAGTTGAACCCCTTGTTAGGTCTATTTTTCAAAGAATAATATGTAAGAAACCAAGACATATGAAAAGGTGTTGGAGTCACGTTTTGAATAAATATATATATTGTATAATTCTTTTCAAAAACTAAAAAAACAAAAAAAACATCATCTGCTCACTTTTAAATACTGTTAGAATTACAGTATGGTTTGAATTAATATATATACAATAAATTATCATTAATTTTAATTAATATAAAAATGAACTCATTACATGAAATAGCAAAAGTAATTCAATAAAAGTTAAGAAGGAGTTATAACAATATCTTTAAAAAAAAAGTTTCATGTTTCTTTTAAAGATCCTTTGTTTACTTTGGAATGTCTCAAGAACAAAACGGTTATATTTCGTTTAAAAAAATATAAGGCAAAGCCAAGGAAATCATCAATGCCACCATTGTTAATATACAAGTTTAAGGATAATGTATAGTACAATAAATTTCTCAAAATTAATTCTCAAATCTTTTGCTCTTACATGACGAGGTCCAAAGTGAAATAAATCCCTCAAATCAGCCACCTTCAGGTCCAATCACATTCTCCAACCAGGCCCTGAATCTGGCACATGCCTTAATGAGGAACTCCTTCTCCATGTTACCCACTGCCTCGAAAATAGAAGCCCGCAATGAGTCAACAGTATTATGTACACGTTTATTGAACTCTCTCTCCATGATGCCGCCGAAATTCAAGTCCATTGAGTTCAGATCCAGGAAGTTAGGTTGCCCACTTCCTTTACCCAAATCATAAAGGTCTTAGAAGTGTTGGGGTTTCCGGAATAAATCCGGTTCCAATCATCTTAATTGGACAAACCACACTAATTTACAATTCTAGCATGACACCAGATCTGTTAAAAATAATTTAGGTTCTCCATCACAGTTATCTATGGAGTTATTTGCGTCCATGGGCATTCTCCTGGCAGGAAAGCACACAATAATATCGTACAATGGTGTTACTTGGGGAACATCTAGAGGGTTTAGAATTTTTCTTATAAAGTTTTGACAGTATCTAAACTTGTTTCAGATTTAAAATCCCTACCCTGTATAACTTGTTGAAATAATGCTAAAGGATGTTTACATATATATTTGAGGGGTTTGATTTTAAACTTTTTTTCAAATTTCGATTACAACTATTGCTTTAAAGTTGTCCTAATGTATGAAAGTTACGTATAAAAAGATGCATTGTATTACGAGGTCATATTTAGATTGCACATATTGATCAAATTATGATAAAAGACAAAAACTCTTTACATGGTAAATACCTAATAGGATACTAAAAGGACATTTTAATTGAAATAATTTTGATAGAAATTTTTTAAGGTATATTATTTTTCAAAGTATACTTCTAAAATTGGCGTATGTAACAAAAAATGCGAAACAATGGTACCAATAATTTTATATTTTGCGTATAGTGCGCATCTTTTTACATTTTCAGAAAAAGAAATACCAATTTTTTAATGTAATTCTCTATTTTTACTCCATACGGTAGCTTTAGGGAAAAAACTTTATTAATTTTTTTTTTTGGATAGAATAATGTTTATCATAATTAATTACTGCAAAGTAATGATGAATGCTGTATTTTAAGCATTATGGAAGACATCAATAACTTTAGTACCCTTTCCAACTTTTAACTAGATGCACTCTTTAAAGATGACATCGTAGAACAAAGAAATTTTGCATAGGTTATGTTCTTACCACATGAAAACTTTTCCGAACTAGCCCACATCAAAATTCTAATAAAGTTGAAAAACAAAACACCCTAACTCATAAATATCAAATTCCCTAATAATTCCATTTTATCCTCCTGATTCATCTTTCAACCTAGTAATAAGCATCCTTATTTGCCCTACCATGTCTGGATTCTTTAAGGCTTTGTCAATATATAGCCGAAAAATTTATTAAATAAATTCTTAACAATTGCACATTTTGAATATGAGAAAGTAATGCACTCAAGTTTTTGTTAAAAAGTGCATCTATTTTTTTCTACGGATTGAATACTTTTCGAAAGATGTCCACAATATTTCAAAGTCTCTGAGAAAGATTTAAGGAGGTCTAATAAACCCATTACTCTAGACTATATTACAGCAACCAAAAATTAATCTTGCATTGAAAGACATTGGAGTATGCAATATGCATTAAAAAAAATGATAGTGTATGTGTGAGTTGCAATCCTTCAAAAAACAACTATGTATCCGAATTTATTTAGAATAAAGAGTGCTAAGATTATAAGTTATTTCTCTGCTTACAATATCTATTAATATTAATTGGGTATTAGAATATAAAGTAATGAAAAGGTTAGCCAGATTATTTAGATATTAAATTATACTAGAATTATTCCCAACCTGTGGGCCTGGACCCCATTTGTGGTCGAAGCCAAGATCAATACCATGGGGTCGTTAATTGATTTTGAAACAAAAGTGAATATTATATAAAATGTAAACAGTTATATACAGTGTGCGCAAGCTATCTATGCCACCCCTTTGGCTCACATTCTTGGGCAACTGCAGTCAATTATGCAGCTGATTTTTTTGTTAAATAGCTGGGTCAAATCCGTACCCGTTGAAAAAAAATGGAAACAATTGACGAATTTCTTCAAAATATTTGGAATTGGCACGTAACCCTGCTTGAAATCCACGCTGGGATCGACAACTTAACAAATGCTTGAACTTTGGAACCCAATCAGACGTTTGTACGCAAGGTAACGAAATAATTTGAGACATCTAAATGCGGGCTAAGGTCAAAGGTCGATGTGGGAATTTTGAATACTTCATATCGCCGGACTTTTGGCTAATTTCATGGATTTTTATGTGTGGTGCAATCGAACGGCAAACCAACCAAATCCCCTGCAACACCAAGAACGAACTTATCAGTCGGAGGAGGAAATAATTCCAGGATTTCCCAATGCTTTCGGCGTAGTATAGAGACTGTATTTGATAATGGAGGTGATTTCGTTGAATAAAATGAATCAAAATTTATCGAAATTTCAGAATCTGCTATTCTTTTTTAAAAATATAGTATTCTTTTTTTAAATCTGATAACTGGTTGAAGAGAAAATTGTGCTTTTTTTTCTTAGTGTACAAGTAGCTTGCGCATCCTGTAAGTTTAAGTTGTAACATTAAATGAAGGAGTTACCTATTTCACTCTACACAACGTCTGAGCCATTATTGAAAATGTTTAGTTTTGGTTTCGCGACTGCTGTTGCTCCTCCCATAAGTATTGGAAAATTTGAAAATTTCCAGCTAGATGTAGATAAATTAGGGAACATCTGGCCGATTTTTTTTTCACTGGACGGAAGTCAAAGAGATATTAAGAGAGGCCAGTCCTGACTTATAAAATCAATAATTCCGTATGGATCATTGTAGGAATCTTCTGAATGATCTGATTTTCTTCTCCAATGAAGAATTTAAGAAGTGTATAGTTACTTCAGTTTGTTGTAAAAAAAAAGGTATATATAAAGATACGTTTCTTGATTGCTTGTTCTAAAAGGGGCACTATATTGGAAAGATTGGGAACCACTGTAATACAATACTTTCAGATGAATATCTATTCTAATTACTTTCTTTTTTGTGACGTAAGATTGAAGGGCGTATTTTTCTAATCAGTATAATAAAAGTACATCTAGATATTACCAGTTCGTGAATTTCAACATTTATTTATTTTTGGTTTTTATATAGAGATTTAAAAAAAAAGAACTTTTCATTATATACATTATACATGATGTAATTTTTAGATAACGATCAATAATTATAGCCTCCTACATCAATTAATTATAATTAGAGCTGCAAATAAGTATATACACCTTCAAGATTAACAATTAAATATTAAAGATCCCTGGAGGTATGATATTAACAAACAAATATAAATTGAGGAATAACAAGATTTTGTATTAAATAATGATTTAAAAAAAAAAAAAATGTTTCATTTGACAATAGTCTTTCTTCAAGAGAAAATTTAATAGTCATACTCTTAGGTCCGGATTATACACATACCGGGAACATTATTGTAAAATATACCTTCGTATTACCTTCAAAAAGTCAGCAAAAATTGTGCTTATTCAAAAATTAAAGAATTAATTAGAGCCTGATAAAATAATATTTATAAAAACTCTATCGTTTGCCTATTAATCTTTAAATTTATTTATTTACTTTTTTATAAAATATATATTTTTATTTATGTTCCTTTAATTGCTCAAATAGGGCTACATTGATTAGGTGTAAGTACACATTATACATAGTTAGGGATGTAAAAAATGTCAAAATCCTCGCATACATTTAAAAAAAGTATAGGTTGGTAATCTACAAAATATTAGTTCTCTTATTCATTATTTCTCCTTATTTTGAAAAATTCAACGTATTTTCGAGTAAGATGGGATCTTTTTCAGTAGACATGTCGTCTATCAAATTTGCTAATGTATACTTTTCTCTTTGATTAACTCCCATGATGATTTTGACAATTTTCACATTCCTATACACAGTATTACTAGAGTTAACATTTTTATAAGGAAATAAGTGTGAGGAGAGGGTGTGAGCAAGACATTTAATATCAGCTGCCTGTTATATGATTTCAGGGATTATATGATATACTACTATAGTAAGAAGAACCTTCTACATTTGAAATAACATTTGTAAAGGGAATATATCGTAATTATATTTATTTTATGATGTATGTTTAAAACAATTTACACCAAAGATAGGAGAGAATGCTTTTTACCTGAGAGGGAAAAAATTAACATCACGACGGCCTATTAAATAATGAACAAAAAAGAAGAAAGAACACACACAACAACTGTTTTTCCTTTTCTAATTTTGAAGGTAGTTTTTTCATCACAAACGTGTCAACTCTCAGTAATACAATTACTCCATCTAACCTAAGAATTGTCTAGGAAGTCCATATGTAGTGATGAAGATCGTGTGTATTTTGGGGATGTTAAAAAAACGAAAATCTACATGTCAATTTGAACAATGTTTTGAGGAAGAAACAGTTTAGCTGTCATGACATTTCATTACATCAGCTACAAGGACCTATAACGAGGGAGGAGGGGGAATAAATAAACAAAGACATTGCCAATAATTAATCTGATTTAGATCTTCAATTATAATTTTAGTCTAACAAAGGCTTATAATTCGACAACAAATCATCAATTCCTTTATGAGGCGACACAAATGTTTAATCGGGGTTTGAGTATAATTGAATGGAGTATAAAAGGAATTTGACAACTCAGGAGTTAAATAATAATGACAACAACTAAGGTAAAGAAAATTCATTCTTCATATTACCACTTAAAAAAAACAAAAAGGGCTAGATAAAAAATTAGACACAATTTACATCACTATTCATATACATAATGTATGTTTCTTTCTCTAGGAGCGACCGTTAATCAAACTTACGCAAATTGAGTTCAAGAGAATCATTTCTTACTAACACGTTGTCCACTGAGCTATATTGCTTCATTTTTATATATAATATAATTCGTTAACGGGGAATTTTAAACATTTCAACGCTAATCCTTGATATGTTTCTACTTAAAAAAAATCAATTGTGCTGCTGAACTAAACTTTTACAACCAAATACTGTTTTGTAAATGAAACCATATTTATTCATGCCTTGTAATAAAACAATTAAAAAACCGAGGTGTTATTATTTTTTAACCAAAATCCCTCAAAATATGTGGTGTTATAACCTTTAAATTGACTTTTCTCATAATAGTTAACATTTTTAGCACATATTTGATATAAACATAAATCTGTTGAAATAATAAAGAAATGTTTATGAGATTTTTTTTTTGTTTTCAAAAGTTGTCTCAAACATACTGAAAAAGTTTAAATAGAAAGTTCTCGAAAACCAGATTTGTATTTAAAAAAACTAATTATAAATTCGTAATTAGCGGGCCAGGTATTATTTAGTAGACTTGATTTATTCATCAACGAGTTAAACAAAAAAAAGTATTCCGAATCTTTGCTGATTTGTGACGAGGGAAAAACAGGCCAAGCTGTTTTTCTTCGATTCCTGGCAAGTTTCTACGAGTTCTAGCACTTTAATGGAATAACCACCTACTAATGTAAAATAATGTAGGTGAATTCTTGGGCGTCTACAAGTTTTTTCTTTTTTAAAGTACAACTTTTGGCAGACACTGAATTTTAACGAATTACCTTTTTTAGAAAGAAAAAAAAATTGAAAAAATTCCA